>NC_041748.1:953908-1186575 GCF_004115215.2 Ornithorhynchus anatinus
CTTTTTGGACGCCTGCCGTCTGCGGAGTGCAATCCTGGGCGTCTACTTCGAACGGAGCGCTGAACCAGGTGCCCGCTACGTGCGGAGCACCGTACTAGGCGCCCGCTACGTGCAGAGCGCCGCACTGGGGGCCTGTTCGTGCAGAGGACCGTACCAGACACCCCCTACGTGCGGGATGCTGTACTAGATGCCCGCTGTCTGCCGGGTGCAAAGCGTGGCTTAGCGGAAAGAGCACAGGATTGGGAGTCAGAGGTCGCGGGCCGTCGGCTGTGTGACTTTGGGCTGGTCACTTAACTGCTCTGGGCCTCAGTGACCCCATCTGGAAAATGGGGATGAAGACTGGGAGCCCCATGTGGGACAACCTGATGACCTTGTATCTATTAGAACAGTGCTTGACCCAGAGTGAGCGCTTAACAAATATCAACGTTATTAGCATCATTACCTCGAACGGAGCGTCAAACCAGGTGCTCACCGTGGGCAGAGCGCCGTACGGGACACTCACTAGGGGCAGAGCGCTGTACTGAATACCACTTCGGGCGGAGCGCCGTAGCGGGCGCCCACCGGGTCCGCGGCCTAATACCCAACACCGGGGAGGAGCGGAGGTCGCGGACGTCCCTCCGTGACCTGTCGCCCGGCCCCTCGGCCGAGCCCCCACCCCCCGACACATCCGGGACTCGGAAACCCCTCCTCTGGAACGAGCGGGAGCGGGCTTTTGGGGGGGGGGGGCACGAGGCGGCCCCTCGTCCGACGCAACCGGGATCCCCACCTCCACCCACCGCAGACGCTGACCGTCAAGCCCGAGGACGTGTACGCCATGAACCCGCCCAAGTTCGACAAGATCGAGGACATGGCCATGCTGACCCACCTGCACGAGCCCGCCGTGCTTTACAACCTCAAGGAGCGTTACAGCTCCTGGATGATCTACGTGAGTCCGGCCCGGCGGGGGAACCCCCCCCACCCTCCCCGCGGCCCCCCCCCCCCGTTCCCACCGCCGGGGCCCGCCGGGCCGAAGAGCGGGGGAGAAGGCGGCGGGGCCACGTCCGTCGGGTCCCCGGTCCGGGCTCCGCGGCTTCTCGGGGGGCAGCCCGGGAAGGGAGGAGGGAGGGCCCGACCCCGTCACGCCTCGGTCCTCCCTTCCGTGAAACGGAGAGAGGGGTCCCCGGCCAGCGGGCCGGAGGGAGGGGCGGGAGTGGGCGGTCCGGGGCTTGGGCCCCGGGTGGGGGCTCACCGGCCTCCCCCTCCCCAGACCTACTCGGGCCTCTTCTGCGTCACCGTCAACCCCTACAAGTGGCTGCCGGTGTACAACCCGGAGGTGGTGAACGGTTACAGGGGCAAGAAGCGACAGGAGGCCCCGCCCCACATCTTCTCCATCTCCGACAACGCCTACCAGTTCATGCTCACCGGTGAGTAATGATAATAATAACGTTGGCATCTGTGAAGCGCTGACTGTGTACCGAGCCCCGTTCTGAGCGCCGGCGGAGATACAGGGTCATCAGGTGGTCCCCCGTGAGGCTCCCGGTCAATCCCCGTTTTACAGAGGAGGTCACTGAGGGCCGGAGAAGTGAAGCGACTCGCCCACGGTCCCCCAGCTAAGTGGCGGAGCCGGGATTCGAACCCATGACCTCCGACTCCCAAGCCCGGGCTCTTTCCGACGAGCCACGCCGCTTCTCTGCTAGTCACGGCGGTCGCCGAGAGAGGCACCGCGGCCTAGCCGAGAGGGCCCGGGTTCTCATGCTGCCTCCTCCCCTTTCCTGCTGTGTGACCTTGGGCCAGTCACTTCACTACTCTGGGCCTCCCTTCCCTCGTCTGTAAAATGGAGACTCGAACGCCGTTCTCTCTCCTCCTCGGACGGCGACCCCGCGAGGGCCGAGGGACCTAATTGTCCTGTTTCTACCCCAGCCCTTAATATAGCGCTCAGCACGGAGGAGGTGCTTGGCAACGGTTCGTTTCCGGCGTTGCCTAGGTGCTAAGCACTGGGCGGGCCGTGCGGCAATCAGGTCGGACGCGGTCCCCGTCCCCCGCCGGCGAGGCCTCCTTAAGGGGGAGGGTGAGCTGGGATCATCGCCGTCATCCTCATCGGTGGTACCTGTCGAGCGCTCGCTACGTGCCGAGCGCCGTGCCGAACGCTTGGGAGAGTACGACACCTTACTCCCGCTGCGCAGGGCGGAAGATGGAGGCCCCAGAGAGGTTCGCTAACGTGGCCGAGGTCACGCAGCAGGCAGTGGCAGGGCTGAGACTGGAACCCAGGTCTCCGATGCCCGGGCCCGGGCCCTGTTCGACCCCGGGGAGAGAGGGGGGGCGCGTTCAGACTTACCTGGTTGAACGTCCTTCCGGATTTTTCCTCAGGGACTCCGGTCTCTCCTGGTTGGTCCTGGTTTCCCTGGCTACACAATAGACACCCTCTTTTGTGGGAGCCGCCGACTTGCCCTGCCGCCGTTTTAGGACCCCGGTGCCCCTTTCCTGCCCCACCAGCCTCCCGCCACCGGAGGGGGGGCAGAAGGGTGAGCGGGCCCGGGTTCCACCGGGGTGGGAGCAATGCGCGGCAAGAACCGGTCTTCGCATTGGCCACCGTCTCTTCCTCTTTCAGATCGTGAGAACCAGTCCATTCTCATCACGTAAGTGGAGCCGGCCCGGCTGACTTCCCAGCTCCACGGATCCGCCCCCTCGGCCCAGGTGGCCCCGGGGCCCTCCCGACCCCTTCCGCCCGTCCGTTTGGGCAGGGCTGGCACCGGGTGCCCCCCACGGGGGGACGTGGACTCCGTCCCACCTGATTAGCTCGGATCTACCCCACTGCTTAGGACGGTGCCTGGCACAGAGTGCTTAAATACCGCTAAGAAAAGAAAGAGGACGCGGCGGGGAGAGCGGCCGGGGCTTAAGCGTCACCGGGGAGGGGCGTCCAGACTAAACTGGGCCGTGGCGCGCGCGGGAGACGCGACGCGGGTGACCCGCGGCCCGGACGCATCCCGCTCGTGGCTGTCCCCCGGATCTATCTGCCTCCTCCACGGCCGCCATGTGGGTCTCCTCCGACCTCAGAGCCCAGCCGTGACAGTCTGCTACAATGGCCCGGCCCTCGTCCTGGCACAAATTAGGGGTCCGGCCTGCTCAGGGTCCCGGTGCGGGCGACTGGAGGCCACCAGGAAGGTCACTGGGGGAGGGCTTGGGCTGCTCAGGGCGATGGAGACCGTTGGGAAGTCACTGGGGGAGGCCCGGGCTGCTCAGGGCCCTGACTGGGGGGGGATTGGAGACCACCGGGAAGTCACCGCAGGGGTCCCGGCCCGCTCAGGGTGCTGACGCGGGGGACTGGAGACCGCCGGGAAGTCACCCTGGGGGGACCTGGCCTGCTCAGTACACGGGTTGGGGGGCAACCAGAGACCACCCGGGGAGGCCGGGCCTCCCCTCACCGGGAAGCAGTGCCAGGAGCCGAGCCTCTGCCAACACGACATTACTCCCCGCAGCGGAGAATCCGGGGCCGGGAAGACGGTTAACACCAAGCGGGTCATCCAGTACTTCGCAACAATTGCGGCGACGGGGGACATCGCGAAGAAGAAGGAGTCGAAGATGAAGGTAGAGGAGCCGGCCCCTTCAGGCGGGGGGCGGCGGGGGGCGGGGGTCCAGGTGCCGCCGATACCCCCGAGAGGCCCGATCCAAGCGGCAGAGAGAGGTAGAGAGAGACGCCGAGGGGAAAGGAGGCAGGGCGGGAGAGCGCTGAGGGGGATGGAGGAGAGACGGAGCGACGTCTCGACCGAGAAGAACACGGCCTAGCGGTCGCAGCCCGGGCCTGAGAGTCAGTGGGACTTGGGTTCTAATCCTGGCCCCGCCAACAGTCTGGAGTGGGCGCGTCACTCGGCGTCCCTGGGCCTCGGTTCCCTCATCCCTGAAACGGGGACGAAGACTGGGAGCCCCGCGGGGGACGTGGACTCTGCCCGACCTGATTAGCTTGGATCTACCCCGGTGCTTAGGACGGTGCCTGGCACGGCTAAGAAAATACCGCTAAGAAAAAAAAAATCTAACCTAGCCAGCCCTCGGCTTCTCACAGAGGACGGATGGCCTGACTCGCCCCGACTAGATTTCAGATCCCTCTCTCCCCTCCCAGACGCCCCCGGGGTTAGAGGAGCCCCATCGCTGGCACGGGGACCACTGGGAAGGGAGCGGGGAGGCGGAAACTACATCCCCCGTGTCTCAACCGGGCGCTCGCCCCTTGAGGAGACGCCCTCGTTACGGAGGAGAACCCCGCAATCCCTAGTCCCCGCGGAGGCGCTCGAGAGATACGACCGACCGGGTCGGGGAGATCCGAAACGGGGGTTCAGGGTTGAGGGTTCTCCCCTACCGCCGGACAACTCCCCGGGCCTAGGGCGCCGGAGACGCCCTGCGGCTCACTTGGGCATCCCGACTTCCCGCGAGCAGGGCACCCTCGAGGATCAGATCATCAGCGCCAACCCGCTGCTGGAGGCCTTCGGCAACGCCAAGACCGTGAGGAACGACAACTCTTCCCGCTTTGTGAGTGGGGCCGGCTTCCGTCGGGGGCGGGGGGCCGCCTTCCGGTGCCTCCGGGCCGGTGAGGGGTGGGCGGGTGAGGGCCGGGGCCGCCGTCCGGCAACGCTACCCTTCCCGCGCCCTTGCCGGGGACGCCCCGCAACCTCCTCCAGCCGCACAAACCCCCTCGACCCCCTAAGGGGCTTTAGTTGGGCAGTTGGCCCCAGTGCAGCCTACCGGAAAGATCCCGGGCTTGGGAGTCAGAGGACCTTGCCGCCTGCTGTACGTGACCTTGGCCAAGTCACTTAGGAAGCAGCCCGGCTCAGTGGAAAGAGCCCGGGCTTCGGAGCCAGAGGTCACGGGTTCGACTCCCGGCCCTGCCACTTGTCAGCTGTGTGACTGTGGGCGAGTCACTTCGCTTCTCTGGGCCTCAGTTACCACCTCTGGGAAATGGGGATTAACCGGGAGCCTCACGTGGGACAACCTGATCACCCTGTATCTCCCCCCAGCGCTTAGAACAGTGCTCTGCACGTAGTAAGCGCTTAACAGATACCAACATTATTATTATTCCCTTCTCTGGGCCTCAGTTTCCTCCCCCGTATAATGGGGATTCTATCCCCGGCCTCCCTCCCACTTAGACTGTCAGCCCCATGTAGGACAGGGACTGGATCAGACTGGATCTGCTCCAGTGCTCGGTACAGTAGCTCAGCGGAGTCAGAGGTCATGGGTTCGAATCCCGGCTCTGCCCCTTGTCAGCTGGGTGACTGTGGGCGAGTCGCTTCACTTCTCTGGGCCTCGGTCGCCTCATCTGTCAAATGGGGATGAAGACCGGGAGCCTCACGTGGGACGACCCGTTGACCCTGGATCTCCCCCAGCGCTTAGAACAGTGCTCTGCCCATAGTAAGCGCTTACCAAATACCAACATTATCAGCGCTTACCGGATGCCTCAATAACAATAATAAACATTATTAGAGGACCCACAGGAGGAGGGGGGGAGGAAGGAGACTGGATGGGTAGAAGATAAAGAAGCAAAAGTAATGGCGAAGGAGGCCTCTCTTCAAGGTAAACCCGGCTCCGCCGCTTGTCGGCTGCGCGACCTTGGGCGAGTCGCTTCCCTTCCCTGGGCCTCGGTTCCCTCATCTATAAAACGGGGACCGAGAATGGGAGCCCCGTGGGGGAAAGGGACCGCGTCCAACCTGATCATCTTCCCCGGCGCTTCGTACGGTGCCTGGCACAGAGTAAGCGCTTACCAGATACCGTGAAAAAGAAAGAAAAGGTCTCCCAGACTGCTCCCTCTCTCCGCGCCCGGGAAATCCCGGCTCTCTGGGCCCCCCCCCCCCCCCGCCCCCCACCCCGTTTTCCCCTAACTCCGTTTGCTCCGCCGTCCCAGGGCAAGTTCATTCGGATCCACTTCGGCACCACTGGGAAACTGGCCTCGGCAGACATCGAAACGTGTATGTGGACGGGAAGGGCCTGGGTGCGATGAGGGGGGCGTCGGGGAGATGGGGCGTTTGTGGGAAGGGGGTCGGGGCCGGTGAGCACCTGGAGACTCGGTGGCCGGTGCCTGTGGTGTTCTAGATCTGCTGGAGAAGTCCAGGGTCACCTTCCAGCTCAAGGCTGAAAGAAGCTATCACATCTTCTACCAGATCCTTTCCAATAAGAAGCCCGAGCTGATCGGTGAGATGGCCGCTAGCGGGGACCCCCGGGGGTTTGGGGGAGGGATTCTCCGGCCCCGAGTCTGCCGGGCCCGGGGGCCTGGCGCGCTGGGGTCCCCCCGGGGGACCCTCGGGGGGTTTTTCTGGGGTCAGCAGGAACGAACGAGGAAGGGGGGCTCGCCCGTGTCTTTCATTAGAGCGTCAGCTCCTCCGGAGAGTGGGTGCTCAATAAATAGTTCTGATGGGATGGGTCCGGCACCGCCGCCCCTGCTCCCCGAGACCCCCAAACTACGAACCGGCCTGGTCTAGGTCTCCCTGATTCTCCAGGGTGTCTGCACACACATACGCCCGGAGACCACCCCCCAAAAAACCCCAAGATCCAGCCCAGCACGGATCTCCCTGATTCTCCAGACGGAGCCTCTGCATCCCCCCCCGCCCCCGGCCCCCAGAGACCCCCAGACTAGGAACCGGCCCAGGACACATCATCCCTGATCCTCCGGAGTCTCTCGTGGCTCAGTGGAAAGAGCACGTTCTTTGGAGTCAGAGGTCATGGGTTCGAATCCCCCTTCGGCCACTTGTCAGCTGTGTGACTTTGGGCGAGTCACTTAACTTCTCGGTGCCTCAGTTACCTCATCTGTAAAATGGGGGGTTAAGACTGTGAGCCCCACGTGGGACAACCTGATTCCCCTGCGTCTACCCCAGCGCTTAGAACAGTGCTCGGCACATAGTGAGCGTTTAACAAATACCAACATTTACACCGTCCCCCGGAGCTCCACGAAGAGTCCCCCGAACTAAGAAGCAGCCCAGTGCAGATCTCCCCGATTCTCCAGGATCTCTGCATCCCCCCAGAGACCCCCAAACTAAGAACCAGCCCATCACGGATCTCCCTGATTTTCCAGCCCCACCCCTCCGCAGACTAAGAACTCGGATAGCATCTCTGCGGCCTCCTCCTAGAGACCCCCAAATCAAACTAACCCGGCTCGGGACCCTCCCCCGGGCCGGCCTGCGAGCGGATGACCTCCTTCCCCCAGCGGTCCCTCCTCCAGCCCCCCTGTCCTTTCAGAACTGCTCCTGATCACCACCAACCCCTACGATTACCCGTTCATCAGCCAGGGAGAGATCCTGGTGGCCAGCATCGACGACACGGAGGAACTGTTAGCCACGGACGTGAGTGCCCGGGCGAGGCGGGCGGTGGCAGGGGGCCGCCCGGCGCCGTGCCATCTTACCCCTTTCTCCTCTTCGGGCAGAGCGCCATCGACATCCTGGGCTTCACCCCCGATGAGAAGTCGGGAATCTACAAGCTGACCGGAGCCGTGCTGCATTACGGGAACATGAAGTTCAAGCAGAAGCAGCGGGAGGAGCAGGCTGAGCCGGACGGCACCGAAGGTACCCCCGTCCCGGGCCGGGGGCGTCCGGGGGCCCGGTTCCGGTTGGCTTCCGGGAGCTGGGGGCGAGGTCTCTCCCCTCGCCGTCTCTCAGTGGAAAGAGCCCGGGCTTGGGAGTCAGAGGTCATGGGTTCTAATCCCTGCTCCGCTGCTTGCCAGCTGGGTGACTGGGGGCAAGTCACTTCCCTTCTCTGTGCCTCAGTTACCTCATCTGGAAAATTGGGGATTAAAACCGTGAGCCCCACGTGGGACTACCTGATCACCTCGTAACCCCCAGCGCTTAGAACAGTGCTCCGCACATAGTAAGCACTTAAATACCACCATCATCATCATCGTCGTCTCTGCGAAGCGCAGAGCTCTTAAGCGGGGAAGTTCCAGAATTATCCCTATATTCCTCTCACGGTATTTGTTGAACGCTCACTACGTACCTGGCACCGTGCTGGGGCGGACACGAGTTTACGTGCTGCACTGGGCCCCCAGTGAGCGCTCAGTAAGTACGAACTGATCGATCGATCGGTTCGGGGGGGGTGTCCTTGAGCTCCCTCGGTCTCACCTGCCGCTTCCCCCCATCCCTCCCCGCCAGTGGCCGATAAGACGGCCTACCTGATGGGGCTGAACTCCTCGGACCTGCTGAAGGCGCTGTGCTTCCCCAGGGTGAAAGTCGGCAACGAGTACGTCACCAAGGGCCAGACGGTGGACCAGGTGAGAGGCGGCCCCGGGGCCCCGGGACTCCGGCCGCCGCCGGCCGTCCCCCGGCGGGCGCGGTTCCCCCGTCCCGCCCCCCCCCCAGAGACCCGGTGGTCTTCTCCGCAGGTGCACCACGCCGTGAACGCCCTCTCCAAATCCGTGTACGAGAAACTCTTCCTGTGGATGGTCACGCGCATCAACCAGCAGCTGGACACCAAACTGCCACGCCAACATTTTATCGGCGTCCTGGACATCGCCGGCTTCGAGATCTTCGAGGTGGGTCAACCAAGCTCCCCGCCGACGGCGGTCCCGGCCCGGGCGCGGAACCTCGCGGGAGAGGGGCTGAGCCGGGAGGGGAGGGCCGTCCTCGGAGACCTCCAATCCCTCGGGGGGAGGGCGAAAGACGGCGTGAACATCAGTACGGCCTGGTGGAGAGGGCCACTTCCCCGCCGGGCGACCCTGGTCGAGTCACTTCTCTGTGCTTCGGTTTCCTCATCTGTAAAACGGGGATTCAATCCCCGTTCTTCCTCCTCTCTAGACTGTGAGCCCCGGGTGGGACAGGGACCGCCTCCGACCCGATTACGTAGCCGGCGCTCGATACGGCGATTGTTATATGATGATGCCAGCCGTGGATGTTGGCGGGCTCTTGGACGTAATAATGACGTTGGTACTGGTTAGGCGCTTACTCCGTGCCATGCGCCGCTTCAGCCACAGACTCTGTCAACTGTGGAAGCCGCGTGGCCTGGCGGAAAGAGCCTGGGCCTCAGAGGACCTGGGTTCTAATCCCAGCTCCTCCACTTGTCCGCTGGGCGACCTTGGACAAATCTCTTCACTTTGTTGTGCCTCGGTTACCTCGGCAGTAGAATGGGGATGGGGGCCGGGTCCGGCCCGACTGGCTTGTGTCCGCCCCGGCGCTTAGAGCGGAGTAAGCGCTTGGCAGGTCCCATCGTTATTATACAAAGCCACACGCCCGTTGCCCAAGAATCCACTAACACCGAGGCACAAAGAGGGAGAGGATCCGGTCGTCTCAACCAGGCCAGGGCTGAGGTCCGGCTGTTGGGGAAAGCAAGAGGAGGGGTCGGAGGCGGAGGAAATATCGCGGGTGATCTCCGTTCGCTGAAAGGATCGGGTCTCAGACCGGAAAAGGGGTCGGAGCAGCCCGGCCCCGTTGGGTGGCCCATTTCCCCCGGGGCCTCTCCCCCCGAAGGGGACGCCGACCCTGACCCCGACTCACTCCGACCGCCCCCCGGCCCCGGTGTCTGACAGTACAACAGCCTGGAGCAGCTGTGCATCAACTTCACCAACGAGAAGCTGCAGCAGTTCTTCAACCACCACATGTTCGTGCTGGAGCAGGAGGAGTACAAGAAGGAAGGCATCGAGTGGGAGTTCATCGACTTCGGCATGGACCTGGCCGCCTGCATCGAGCTCATCGAGAAGGTCGGTCCGGCCGGCCGGCCCCCCGGCGCGGGCCCGCTCCCCCGCGCCCCCCGCCCCGCCGACCGTCTCTCTTCCCCCCGCAGCCGATGGGCATCTTCTCCATCCTGGAGGAGGAGTGCATGTTCCCCAAGGCCACGGACACCTCCTTCAAGAACAAGCTCTACGACCAGCACCTGGGCAAGTCCGCCAACTTCCAGAAGCCCAAGCCGACCAAGGGCAAGGCCGAGGCCCACTTCGCCCTGATCCACTACGCCGGCACCGTGGACTACAGCGTCTCGGGCTGGCTGGAGAAGAACAAGGACCCCCTGAACGAGACGGTCGTGGGCCTCTACCAGAAATCTTCCAACAAGCTCTTGGCTCATCTTTACGCCACCTTCGCCTCCACGGACGGTAATCGCATCCGGTCCACCGTGCTCCTCTCCGACGTGGCGGGGCGGTCGGGGTGGGCGAGGAGGGCCCGGGGATCGAGCGTCTGGGCTGTCGTGCCGAGCCCGGGATCTTTTTACATCTTCCAGCCGACGCCGGGGCCAAGAAGAAGGTGGCCAAGAAGAAGGGGTCTTCCTTCCAGACGGTCTCGGCCCTCTTCCGGGTAAGGGGGCTTGGTCGACGTCTCTGTCGTGATCCCTCGGAGCCTCCCCGGGGTCCTGCGGTGAGGTACGGTGGATAGGGAAGCGGCACGGCCTATCGGATGGAGCCCCGTCCTGGGAGTCAGAAGGACCCGGGTTCTCATCCCGGCTCCGCCGCCTGTCTGTTGTGTGACCGTGGGCAGGTCGCTTCATTTCTCTGGGCCCCTGGAAAATGGGGATTAAGGCCGCGAGCCCCATGCGGGACACGGACTGTGTCCGGATCGATTAGCTTGTGTCTACCCCGGTGCTTAGGGCACATGGTGCGTGCTTCTCAAATAGCATTAAAAAACATGAAACGTTGCCAGTCCCTCAGAGAGTCCTGCTAAGAGTTGGTGGAAAGTTTGAGGTGGTGAGGTGGAAAGGAGGGCTGCTTGGGCCTGCCCGCTTTCTCCCGCCGAGGAGAAACCCACCATCTTGTCTGCGGGCTCCCGGCTCGGGGCCCGCGGTCCCTCGGACAGTTCCTGGCCCGGCCCCGCTCCCGCAACGGTGGGGAGGGTCTTCTAACCTCCAGAGCTGCAGGACTTTGAGCGAGAAGACAATCTGTCTCCCCCCAAAGAGTCGCCTTCTCATGTAGTTGCCTAGGCCTCTCTAGGTCTGCGAAGGCTGAGCGTCCGGGGCGGCCCGCGAGGCCAGAGAGGACGCGGACTCCTCGGCTTCGGACAGCCAACTTGGAGCTCGGCTAGGCGCCCCCGGGGCCGGGGCCTGGGTCGACCTGGGTCCGGCTGAAGTGCGGCGACCCCGCCGACTCCCGATCCCCTCTGCGTTGTCTCGCAGGAAAATCTGAACAAGCTGATGTCCAATTTGAGGACGACTCACCCCCACTTTGTACGCTGCATCATCCCCAACGAGACCAAAACCCCAGGTGAGCGCGGAACGTCGCCTCCAGATCCCGGGGGACGGCGGCGGGGGTCGGGGAGGGGATCCCGGCTGGGTTTGGGGAGCTGACGGTGCCGCCTTCCGGAAACAGCGGGGCCCAGCGGGTCGAGCCCGGGCCTGGGAGTCAGGAGGACCCACGTTCAAATCCCGGCTCTGCCACTTGCCCGCTGTGTGACCTCGGGCAGGTCACCTCGCTTCTCTGGGCCTCACTCCCCTCATCTGTCAAATGGGGATGGAGACTGCCTGCCCCTCGAGGGACAGGAACTGTGCCAAACTCGATCCGCTTGTCTCCACCCCAGTCGTTAGTACAGTGCCTGGCACCCAGTAAGCGCTGAACAGATACCCTGATTATTATTATTATTACTACTAATATTTTGGTTCACAGGGGTCATGGAACACGCTCTCGTGCTCCACCAGCTGCGGTGTAACGGGGTGCTCGAAGGCATCCGCATCTGCCGGAAGGGGTTCCCCAACCGCATCCTCTACGGAGACTTTAAACAACGGTACGTAGCTGGGGGGGGGGGGGGCGCGGATATCGGAATGTATTTGTCGGTACGGTGCTCTGCGCACAGTAAGCGCTCGATAAATGCGGTCGAATGAACGAACGAACGATTCCCGAGGAGGAAAAGGCCCCCAAGTCACCACCAACCAAAGCCTGGGCAGGCTACAGAGCTCCTTGAGGGCACGAGTCGTGGCTTTGACCTCCATCGTCCTCTTTCGAGTGCCGAGGACAATTCTCGAGCCTCCAAGTGCTCAGTAAGTAGCGGCCACTGATCGAGAGACTTGAGGTTCCTCAAGGGAAGGGTTGAAACTATTACCCTCTCAGGGCCGTAGACTGTAATCTCTTCGAGGGCAGGGGTCATTTCTTCAGCCTCTAGCGAACTCTCCCAGCTGCCCAGGATGCTGAAGGCCCTCAGTAGGTGCCACGGATTGAACGATTTTAAGTCCCTCGAATCGTGTCGCCTATGAGGCACTGTCCTGAGGGTTTAGTACAGTGCTCTGCACAGGGTAGATGGCAAGTATGCCGGAGATATTCTCCCAGGTGCCTCAGTCCCGGGCTTGGCACACAGTGGAGACGACCGACCGATGGCTTGTCGGCATCCTGAGGGCAGGGGTCGGGTCTACCGACTCTACTGCCCTCGCCCAAGGGCTTGGCACAAGGCTTAGTACCCATTAGGCGCTCAGCTGGTTGACCGTCGGCTCCTCCGGAGCCGGGATCGGGCCCACACCCACTCCACCTCCCTCGCCCAAGCGAGTGGCCGGCACCCAGCGGGTGCTCGGTCAATCTCAATGACCGACCGAGGGGCCGCCCCACTCCCCAGCCCGGTAACGCCCCCCTCACCCGCTGGGTCCGCGCGGGGCAGGTACCGGGTTCTGAACGCCAGCGCCATCCCGGAGGGGCAGTTCATCGACAGCAAGAAGGCCTGCGAGAAGCTGCTGGCGTCCATCGACATCGACCAAACGCAGTACAAGTTCGGCCACACCAAGGTGGGCGGGCCGTGCGCGGGCTCGCGGGGGCCGGGCTCCTCTCTCCGGAGTCCCTTCGGTGGATGCCGAGCGTCTTTCCGGGACCGCCCCGCAGGTGTTCTTCAAGGCCGGCTTGCTGGGCACCCTGGAGGAGATGCGGGATGATCGGCTGGCCAAGCTCATCACTCGCACCCAGGCCGTGTGCCGCGGCTTCCTCATGAGAGTGGAGTTCCAGAAGATGGTGCAGAGAAGGTAGGTCTGGACCCCCGGCCCCTCGGGTCCGACGGGCGGTCGTCCTTCGTGGGTCTCGGGGAGGTTTTCTGGACGATCGATCTTCCCCCCCCCCGCTTGCGGGGACCCGGGGCGTCTCACCGGCCGCTCGCTTTCCCCATCCTCCGCGGGGACGGACCGCAGAACCCAACTTCCGTCTCAGGGAGCCCACCTTCGGCGTCCGGTACGACGCCCGCTCCTTCATTTAGTACAGTGCTAAGGGCTTAGTACGGTCCTTCGCCCGCAGTCGGCGCTCAGTAACGTCGATCGAATCGAATTCATTTGCAATGTTCTTAATTTCCAGGGATTTCATCTTCCGCATCCAGAGCGACCTCCGCGCTTTCATTTGAAACAATAATTGTAATTATGGTATCTGCGAAGCGCTTACCATGTGCCAAGCACTGCTCTAAGCCCTGGGGTAGATGCAAGTTAATCAGGTTGGACACGGTCCCTGCCCCACATGGGGCTCACAGTCTTAATCCCCATTTTACCGATGAAGTAACTGAGGCCCAGAGAAGTCAAGTGACTTGTCCAAGGTCACGCAGCTAAAAAGTGGCGGAGTCAGAATCAGAACGCGGATCCTTCTGACCCCCAGGCCTGGACTCTACCCACTAGGCCACGCTGCCTCTCTAGACCATTTGAAATGATCTTCATTTCCGGAGGAGTCCATTTTCCACATCCAGTACGCCGTCCGCTCCTTTGCCGGAACTGCTCTTAATTTCCCGGGAGGGAGTCCATCTTCCTGCCCAGTTCGGCGTCCCCTCCTTCATCGGAGACGCTCTCGATTTGCAGGGAGTCCGTCTTCTGCATCCAGTACAACGTCCGCTCCTTCATGAACGTCAAACACTGGCCCTGGATGAAGCTCTTCTTCAAGATCAAGCCGCTGCTCAAGAGCGCCGAGACGGAGAAGGAGATGGCCACCATGAAGGAGGAGTTCGCCAAGACCAAAGACGAGCTCGCCAAGTCGGAGGCCAAAAGGAAGGAGCTGGAGGAGAAGATGGTGGCCCTGATCCAGGAGAAGAACGACCTCCAGCTCCAAGTCCAGTCGGTAGGTTTTTCCCTTTCCTTCGTGTCGACGGGGTCCGAGAGCAGGTTCACCGGGTAAAGATTGTCTGTTTCGAGGCCCCCCCACCTCCTCCCCGCCCCCTAAATCTCTCTCTTCCCTGCAGGACCGGCACTAGACAATTTCTTAATTGCTCTCTCACAAGGAAACCCCGTATATCCATCAGTGGCACGAATCACGTGCCTTCTGGATCCAAAACGGAGAAGCGGCGTGGCCTAGCGGAAAGAGCACAGGCTTGGGAGTCGGAGGGCCTGGGTTCTAATCTCCGTTCGGCCTGTCGTCTGTCGCGTGACCGTGGGCCGGTCGCTTCGCTTCTCTTTGCCTCAGTCACCTCATCTGTTGAATGGGATTAAGTCTCTGAGCCCCACGTGGGCTCACAGATCTGTCCAACCTGATCCGTTTGGATCTACCCCGGCACTTAATACTATTGTTATTATTATTACTATTATTAAGTGTGAGTAGGTTAGAGCGTGTGAGTCCGTTCGTCTGGAAGTGTGAGTGGGTTGGAGTGTGAGTCCTTCTGTAGTGTGTGAGTCCATCTGTCCAGAGGGCGAATAAATACGAGCGTGTGAATCCATCTGTCCAGAAAAGCGCGCGGGTTAGAGCGTCCGAGTCGATCTCTCTAGAGGTGTGAGGGGGTTGGCGTGTGAGTCCACCTGTCCGGAAATGCCAGGGGCCGGTTGTGAGCGCGGAGGTCCTCGGAGACCCGAAACTCTAACATCTGTCTCCAAAGGAAAGCGAAAACCTGTTGGACGCGGAGGAGAGGTGCGACCAGCTGATCAAGACGAAAATCCAGCTGGAGGCCAAAATCAAAGAGGTGACGGAGAGGGCGGAGGACGAGGAGGAGATCAACGCCGAGCTGACGGCCAAGAAGAGGAAGCTGGAGGACGAGTGCTCCGAGCTGAAGAAGGACATCGACGACCTGGAGCTGACGCTGGCCAAGGTGGAGAAGGAGAAGCACGCCACCGAGAACAAGGTACGGGGCTGCTGCGGGCCGCCGGCGGCTCCGTGGGGCGGACCGGCCGGATGGAGAGCTGTAGGCGGCCGGCCGGCGGCCCCCGTGCTGGGCGGGAGGGCTGGACGGGGCGGGGGGGGCTTCTGTCGGCGGGAATGGTTCCGCTCCCCTGAAGGCACCCCTTCCCGGCCTCCCGGGAACCAGCTCTCCCCATCAGCCCCCCGACAACCAACTTCTTTCTAGCAGCTCCCCGACGAGCAGCTCCCCCCTCATCAGGTCCCCGACGACCAGCTCTCCCGATCAGCTCCCCAACACCCAACTCCTATCGGCTCCCCCAGAACGAGCTCCACCACAACCGGCTCCAACCTACCAGGCCCCCCCCCCTCCTCTTGCCCGCCCCCAGGTCAGGTCCCCATAACCAGCTCCACATAGAGCAGAGGCCCGGGAGTCAGAAGGTCAAAGGTTCTAATCCCGGCTCCACCACTTGTCTCCTGTGTGGCCTTAGACAAGTCACTTCACTTCCCTGTGCCTCAGTTACCTCAGCTGTAGAATGAGGACTGAGATTGGGAGCCTCACGTGTGTCCAACCCACTCCAGTCTCAGTACAGTGTCCGGTACATAGTAAGCACTTCAGAAATACCATCGTCAGGTCCCCCACGACCAGCTCCCCTACAACCGGCTCCTCCACCATTTTGGGATTATTTGTTCTCCCCACTGGGACCTCTCTGGATTACCCACCCTCCAACACTCCCAGCTCGGACGCTGAACGCCCTCGTGAGGCCTGGGGTGCCCCGGGGCGGGCCTGCTCCCCCAACCTGCCCCGACGCCCCCCAGGTGAAGAACCTGACCGAGGAGCTGGCCGGCCTGGATGAGACCATCGCAAAATTAACCAAGGAGAAGAAGGCCCTGCAGGAGGCTCATCAGCAGACCTTAGATGACCTCCAGGCAGAGGAAGACAAGGTCAACTCTCTGACCAAAGTCAAGAGCAAACTGGAACAGCAAGTCGATGATGTGAGTCCGGTCGACAGCGGGGACCGGCTCCTTTCGGAAGGTGTCCCCTCTCCCAGCCGTCCCCTCTTCTGCCCATCCCTTCACCCACCTGTCCCCCCATCTCTCCTGTCTCCTCTCCCGCCCGTCTCCCCCCTTCCCCGATCATCCCCCTCTCCCCGCGACCCCACCCCACCGGCGCCGCGCTTTCTCTTTCAGCTGGAGAGCTCCCTGGAACAGGAAAAGAAATTCCGGGTGGATCTCGAACGTTGTAAGCGCAAGCTGGAGGGAGACTTGAAACTTGCCCAGGAGTCCCTCCTGGACCTGGAAAACGACAAGCAGCAGCTGGAGGAACGGCTGAAGAAGTAGGGAGCGGGGCAGGGAGCCGACGGGGGTCTCCCTCTGAGGCTGGCGCGGGCGGGGGGCTTCAGCGTTTCCCTCTCCCTTGCAGGAAGGACTTTGAGTACAGTCAGTTGCAGAGCAAGGTGGAGGATGAGCAGAACCTGGGGCTGCAGCTCCAAAAGAAAATCAAAGAGCTGCAGGTCGGTGGATCGGAGATGACCCTGAAAATGGGGGGGCGACAGGACGGGACAGGGCTTCCCCTCTAGACTGTAAACTCACTGTGAGCGCGGGGGGACCCAAGTGCTCGGCAGAGTGCTCTTCACACAGTAAGCGCTCAATAAATACCACCGATTGATTCATCGATTCTCCCTATCAGTCGGTTGTATTTATTGAGCACCTACTGTGTGCAGAGCATTGTACTAAGCGCTTGGGAGAGTCCAATAGAACAACAAAACAGACACATTCCCTGCCCCCCGGCCCCCCCCGGCCCCGTCCACAGCCCAGGTGGCGTCCACCGTTCTCCCACCATCTCTCCCCCTCGGAGCCCACCTGTGCCAAGGCGCGTGCCGTCCCCCAACCCCCAACTCCGCTCTCGTTCTCTGGGGGCGGGGAGGGAAGGGGTTGTTTAGAGAAGCAGCGTGGCTCAGTGGAAAGAGCCCGGGCTTGGGAGTCAGCGGTCATGAGTCCGAATCCCACCTCCGCCACTTGTCAGCTGTGTGACGGTGGGCAAGTCGCTTCTCTGGGCCTCAGTGACCTCATCTGTAAAATGGGGATTAACTGTGAGCCTCACGTGGGACGACCTGATTACCCCGTATCTACCCCAGCGCTTAGAACGGCGCTCTGCGCATAGTAAGCGCTTAACAGACACCAACATTATTATTATTGTTGTTGGAAGTGTTGGACTGTGTCCTATCCGATTTGCTTGAATTCACCCCAGCGTTTACTAAAGTGCCTGGCGCGTGGTAAGCGCTTACCAAATACCCAGAATTATGATTATGATTATTATTGTTGCTGTGGGCTGCCACGCCGTCCCCGTGACTGGAATCCAGTGTGGGCTCGGGGCACGGGCGAGGATGCCCGGCGGGGCAGAGGACTGGCCGAGCCCTCCGTCGGGCCGGCCCATCCGGCCCGGCCCGGGTTCTCTGAGGCCGAGGCCAACGGGTGCAGGGGGTTTTCCACCGTGGCCGCTCGGAAATCGGCGTCGGCGGGAGATCTTGCGCGTGGGCTGAGAGGCTGCCAGCTGAGGGACGACGGGAGGGGAGGAACCCGAACTGGAACCGACCCTGGGTCAGGGAGGGTGGCACCGGGCCCTCCGCGTCCGGGCCTCGGGTCGGCGACCGCGACGGGTCCGTGCCCGCAGGCCCGGATCGAGGAGCTGGAGGAGGAGATCGAGGCGGAGAGGGCGACGCGGGCCAAGACGGAGAAGCAGAGGACCGACTACGCCCGGGAGCTGGAGGAGCTGAGCGAGCGGCTGGAGGAGGCCGGCGGGGCCACGTCCACCCAGATCGAGCTGAACAAGAAGCGCGAGGCCGAGTTCCAGAAGCTGCGGCGGGACCTGGAGGAGGCCACCCTGCAGCACGAGGCCACGGCGGCCGCCCTGCGCAAGAAGCACGCCGACAGCGTGGCCGAGCTCGGGGAGCAGATCGACAACCTGCAGCGCGTCAAGCAGAAGCTGGAGAAGGAGAAGAGCGAGCTGAAGCTGGAGATCGACGACCTGGCCGGCAACCTGGAGACCGTCTCCAAGTCCAAGGTGGGTCCGGGCACCGGCCCCCCGACCCCGAGGGGACGGAGGTGCCGCGGGCGGCGGGGGGCCGCTCGAGGGGCGCCTGGTTCACTCCTCCGGCGGGGGGACGTTTCAGGCGAACCTAGAAAAGTTATGCCGGACTCTGGAAGACCAACTGAGCGAGGCCAAGAGCAAGGCGGAAGAGACACAGAGGAGTCTGAACGAACTGACCACGCAGAAGGCCCGGCTGCAGACCGAGGCCGGTGGGTGACGAGCTGAGGACGGCGGCGACGCCCCCCCCGGGCCCGGGCCACTCCCCGCTTCCTTTCCTTCCCTCCCTCGTCCATCCTCTCTCCGGGCGCCCTTTCCCTTCCCGCCTCCCCTCGCCCTCGTCCCGGCGGGAGGGGCCGGGTCGCGGAGCGGCGGTCCCCGGGACCCTCGGAGTGTCTCGACCGGCCCGCTGAAGAGCCCCCTCCTCCTGATCCCAGGCGAGCTAAGTCGTCAGTTGGAAGAGAAGGAGAGTATCGTCTCCCAGCTTTCCAGGAGCAAGCAAGCGTTCACCCAGCAACTGGAAGAGCTCAAGAGGCAGTTGGAGGAAGAGAGCAAGGTAGCCCTCCCGCTTCCACCCGGATGGCCCCGAGGACCCCCCCGCCCGGGGGCGGGCCCGGTCGCCCTGACTCGCCGTCCGTCCCCCTCTCCCCCAGGCCAAGAACGCCCTGGCCCACGCCCTCCAGTCCTCCCGCCACGACTGCGACCTGCTGCGGGAGCAGTACGAGGAGGAGCAGGAAGCCAAGGCCGAGCTGCAGAGGGCCTTGTCCAAGGCCAACGGCGAGGTCGCCCAGTGGAGGACCAAGTAACGAGACGACGCCATCCAGCGCACGGAGGAGCTGGAGGAGGCCAAGTAGGTGGTCACGGGGCTTGTCGGAGGAGCTGGCCCGCATCCCTGCGCCCCCCCCGTCCAAACGCGGTGTCGGATTCAGGGGCATTAGGGAGTGGAGACCCCACTCTTAATAAAACTCCCTCCTCCCCTGCGTAGAGATTGCTTTGGTCAACTCCGTTATACTTTCTAAAGCACCTGATACAGTGCCCTGCACATAGTAAGCGCTCAATAAATGCCTCCGATCGATCTCGTCCAGCCCTTCCTCCCCTCCCCAACCTCCCCCCCTCAGCAAGGAGCGGGGGGCTTCCGGGCGTCTCCTCCTCCTCCTCCTCCTCGTTATCACTGTCGATGGTATCTGAGCGCTCGCTGTGTGCGGAGAGAACACTGTCCTAAATGTTTGGGAGAGTACCTCGGTCTCAGGTGGAGACAAAGCCCAGTCGGCCGGGCCCGTTGTCCCGTGAGCCGGGGAGATTGCTCTGGGCCGGCCGGGAGGAAGAAGCGCAGACTTTAGACGACCGGTAAGCCCCCGTAGGCGGGTGGTTCCGGAGTGGGTTGGAAATCCTGTTTCTCTTCTCGTTCCCGAAAGGAAAAAACTGGCCCAGCGCCTTCAGGACGCCGAGGAGCAGGTGGAGGCCGTGAACGCGAAATGCGCGTCGTTAGAAAAGACCAAGCAGAGGCTGCAAGGGGAAGTGGAGGACCTGATGATCGACGTCGAGCGGGCCAACTCGATGGCCGCCGCGCTCGACAAGAAGCAGAGGAATTTCGATAAGGTGCCGCCCGCTCTGGACCGACAGGCCCTTCGCGCTGGCCGCCCGCTTCCGCCCCGATCCCAGCGGGGGCCGAGGGGACCGAGGGAGGAAGGGGCCGGACAGATGGGTGGGACGTTGGTGAAACCCCGACGGTACCTCGAGACCCAGGTTGACTGCTGAGTTTCCTGGGCGGAGCTGGCGCTGGTGGGATGGGGAGATTGGACGTCTAAGATCACAGGTGGGGGGGGTCCTGGGGGTAAGGGGTGCTCGGAGGAGCCCCCCTCGAGGGAGTCTGACCTCGCGGGCTTGCGTGCCCTCCTCCTCTAGGTCCTGGCCGAATGGAAGACCAAGTGCGAAGAGAGCCAAGCGGAGCTGGAGGCGTCCCTGAAGGAGTCCCGCTCTCTGAGCACGGAGCTGTTTAAGCTCAAAAATGCCTACGAGGAGTCCTTGGACCACCTGGAGACCGTCAAGCGGGAGAACAAGAACCTGGAGCGTGAGAGACGGGCGCGGGAAGGGATCGGCCCGGCCTAGCCGGGGGGAGAGGAGCCCAAGGGGCCGGGGGCCGGGGTGATGCCCTATCCGAGGGTTTGGAGAGGAGGTGGCCGGTCGGCTGTCGGAGGACCGAACGGGAGAAAACAGCAGAGGAGGGGTCTCGGGGCAGACTTACCGACAGTCAGGATGCTCTACCAATGGAGCAAATAATAATAATAATATTATTATGGGATTGAAGTGCTTACTGTGTGCAAGCACTGTTCGGTAGATACGAGGTAATCAGGTTGGACACAGTCCCCGTCTCATATGGGGCTCCCAGTCTTCATCCCCATTTTCCAGTTGAGGGAACCGAGGCCCAGAGAAGTGAGGTGACTTGCCGAAGGTCACACAACAGAGAAACGGCGGGGCCGGGGTTAGAACCCGCGTCCCCCGACTCCCAAGCCCATCCACTTGCCACTAGGCCAAGCTGCTTCTCATGCTAAGGAAGCCTTTTTCTTCAGGGGCCTTTACGAAAGATCAGGAGCCCGCTTAGCCCAGTGGGGTAATCGCTGACCTATCCGGAGGCAGGGGGCCGAAGGACGCCACCTCTGTGGAATCACTTAATCCCTGCGTTGCCTCCGTCTCCTCCCCCGTCCAGTGGGGAGCAAAATCCTCCCCATCCCTCTTCCCACTCGGGGATCCCGGGAGGATCAAGGAGATCAGCGAGGGGAACGCGCGGCGGGAGATAAGATCGCCGCCCGCATTCAGGGGGTGGGGCCCCTCGAACCCCCCACCAGCCCCCCGGAGTCGAATCACTGGACAAAGTCGGGGGTGGAGAGGAAGTAGGTCACATTTGTGTGACCCTGGGCAAGTCACTTAACTTCCCTGGGCCTCAGTGACCTCATCGGTAAAAATGGGGATTGAAAAATGTGAGCCCCGCGTGGGTCAGTCTGATTATCCTGAATCTCCCCCAGTGCTTAGAACAGGGCTCTGCACATAGTAAGCGCTTAGCAAATACCATAATTATTATTACCATAATTATTACTTCCACCAATCACTCCCTGGGATTTCCTGAGCTCCTGCCTTGTGCAGAGCACTGTGCCTGGGGGAGTTGCCGCTGCCCGCAGGGCTTGGGTCAGAGTGCCGGTTTTGAGGCGATCGGGAGGTTCCTTTAGTGTGGTGGCCTGGAACTGGAGGCGGCATCTACCCCACCTGCTGTGGGACCCGGGGCAATCACATCTCTGGGCCTCAGTTACCTCATCTCTAAAATGGGGATTGAGACCGGGAGCCCCGTGTGAGTCAGGGACTCTAACCCGACAACTGTGGATCTACCCCAGCGCTTAGTATGGTGCCTGGCACTTAATAAGCGCTTAACAAATGGCATTAAAAAAAAAATCTCCTTCCCGGGAATGGGAGAATGGGGGTTCAGACAACTGCCAAATCCCAGGCTCCCAATCCTTGCTTATCCCTGTTTTCAGAGGAGATTGCCGACCTCACGGAGCAGCTTGCTGAGAACGGCAAGACCATCCACGAGCTGGAGAAGTCCAGGAAGCAGACTGAATTGGAGAAGTCTGAAATCCAGCTGGCTCTCGAAGAAGCAGAGGTAGGTGGGCCTAGGTGGTAATAATAATAATAATAATAATAATAACGGTATTGTTTAAAGCTCTTACTATGTGCCGGGCACCGTACTAAGCGCTGGGGTGGAGACGAGAAAATCGCGCTGGACACAGTCCCTGTTCTACATGGGGCTCACCGTCTTCATCCCCATTTTATTCATTTATTCATTTATTTATTGAGTGCTCACTATGTGCAGAGCACTGTACTAAGCGCTTATAATGATGGTATTTGTTAAGCGCTCACAATGTGCCAAGCACCGTTCTAAGCGCTGGGAGCGATACAAGATCATCAGGTGGTCCCACACGGGGCTCACACTCTTCATTCCCATTTGACACCCGAGGGAACTGAGAGAAGTGAAGTGATTTGCTCAAAGTCACACAGCTGACAAGTGGCAGAGCCGGGATTAGAACCCGTGACCTCCGATTCCCAAGCCCGGGCTCTTTCCACCGAGCCAGTCCCCATTTTATAGTTGAGGGAACTGAGGCACAGAGGAGTGAAGTGACTTGCCCAAGATTACACTGCGAGCCGTTCAGACTGTGAGCCCGTCACTGGGCAGGGCTCGTCTCTATCTGTTGCCGAACTGTACATTCCAAGCGCTCAGTACAGTGCTCTGCACGATAAATACCACTGAATTACACAGCCGACAAGTGGCAGAGCCGGGATTAGAATCCAGGTCCTTTTGAATTCCAGGCCCGACCTCTTTCCACCGGGCCACGCTGCTTCCGTAAGGGTGGGAGGCAGCTGGCGGTGGGGGAGAGGGACCCCCGGAATGTCCCTCCCTCTCTCGGAGGAGATGGGCCTTCAATACGTTTTTGAAGTCGGGGATAATCCGTTGGGAGAATCCGAGGGTTTGGCCAACGGCCGGTTTGCCTGGATTTGTTCGGCTGAGAGAACCCTGCCTGCCTCCGGCCCGGATAGCCAGGCCGACCCATCCCCGGGTCCCTCTTGACTCTTCCAAGCGCTCGGTCCAGTTCCCCGCAAATAGTAAGCGTTCAATAAATATCATCGACCGGTCGGTGGACCGCCGGCTCGTCGTGGGCCGGGATCGTGCCCACCGACTCTGCCGTAGTGGACCCAGCTCGGTAAACACCCGACGCGCTCGGCTGGCACTTACCTCCTTTCCTTCTTCCCCCCAGGCGGCCCTGGAGCACGAGGAGGCCAAAATCCTCCGAGTCCAACTGGAACTGAACCAGGTCAAGTCCGACATCGATCGGAAGATCGCCGAGAAGGACGAGGAGATCGAGCAGCTGAAGCGGAACTACCAGCGGACGGTGGAGACCATGCAGAGCCGCCCTGGACGGCCGAGATCCGGCAGCCGGAACGAGGCCATCCGCATCAAGAAGAAGATGGAGGGCGACCTCAACGAGATCGAGGTCCAGCTGAGCCACGCCAACCGCCAGGCGGCCGAGGCCGTCAAACACTTCCGCAACGTCCAGGGGCAACTCAAGGTTCGGAAGGAGCCCGTCGACCCGTCCGTCCACCCGCCCGACGAGCCCCCGCCAGAAGTGAATTGGTGTCCACCTCCTGCTCACCTCTCACATCCTGTTTTCTTCCTCACTTCACCTTCCACTTCTTCCCATCACCTCCCGCTCCTCCCCGGCTTCTTACGCACTTCACCTTCCACTCCCCCGCCAAATCTCCCGCTCACCTCTCACGTCCCGCTTCTTCCCCACTTCACTTCCCGCTCCTTCTCCATTTGAACTCCCGCTCCTTCCCGGCTCCTTCCCTACTTCACCTTCCACCCCTCCCGCCTCTTCCTCACGTCACCTCCCACGTCCTCGTCCCCCTGTTTCCGGGGGAGAAGCCCCCCCCAGCTACTCCACGACCCCTCCAACTGATCCTTTGGTCCTTTTCCCTTCCATTATTGGGTGGGTGCAACAGGAGGGAGGAGGCATGGCGGCCTCAGGCGTTCCCCTGGGGTGCTCCTGGCCCCGGGGGGCACCGTGCGGGTATCGCAGGAAAACAGCGCCCACGAGAGCCGACCCTCGTCTCTCCCGGGCAGGACACGCAGCTGCACCTGGACGACGCCCTCCGCGGGCAGGAGGACCTGAAGGAGCAGCTGGCCATGGTGGAGCGCCGGGCCAACCTGCTGCAGGCCGAGGTGGAGGAGCTCCGGGCGGCCCTGGAGCAGACCGAGAGGAGCCGGAAGATGGCCGAGCAGGAGCTGCTGGACGCCAGCGAGCGCGTGCAGCTGCTGCACACCCAGGTGGGTCCGCGCGGGTGGGGTGGGGGGCGAGGAGGGAGAGCGGCCCAAGAGCCGAGGCCAACGGGCTCCCTTCCCCTTCTAGAACACCAGCCTCATCCACACCAAGAAGAAGCTGGAGACCGACTTGACCCAGCTCCAGAGCGAAGTGGAGGATGCCAGCCGCGAGGCCAAGAACGCCGAAGAGAAAGCCAAGAAGGCCATCACCGACGTAAGCGGGGCGCCGTTTCCGGCCCGGGGCTGCTGGCGGGGGCCTTTGCTTGCCCGTGGCCCACCGGGGCCTCTCCTGCTCCCGGGCTAACGGAGCCCGTGGCGGATGATTTGGCTCACACCCACTCTATCCCGGCTGGCTCCGGTCCCAGGGCACATCTCTGGAGGCACGGCGTGGGGCTAGCAAGGGAACGCCTCATCGACGGGCCGTCCTGTCTGACCGAGGGTGACACGAAACACGCACAAACACACAGACGTTCTCCAAGGGACTTGGTGGCCTGCTGCAAAGGCGACAATGGGGTCCGCCAGGCGTGCAATTCCTACGCGTCTGCTCTCCCTCCAGAGCCTGCAGTCCTCACCTCGGCTCTTACCTCCCATTCCTCCCCATCAGCTCCCACGCAGCTCTCCCTTCCGGCTTCTTTCCTATTTCCCCCCTCAACTCTTCCCCATCACCTCCCGCTCCTCCCCACTTCACCTCCCGCTCCTTCCCCTCTTTACCTCCCGCTCACCTCTCACCTCCTGCTCCTCCCCATCACTTCCCACTCAACTGTCACCTCCCGCTCCCCCCATTCACCTTCTGCTCCCCCTCCACTTCCCCTCCCCCCGTCTCCGGGGGACGGCTTTCCCAAAACCATTCCAGAAGATCTCCAACTGCTCCTCTGGCCCTTTTCCCTCTCGTTATTCTCACGCTCTCAGGGCCCGTCTGCTGTCGTCCCCTTTAGAGCCCAGCGTTCGGAGCCCCCGAACCGAACAGTTCAGCGGACGGTTCGGTGGGCGAGGGACCCCCTTCCTGTCGTGAGCCCTCAGCTGAAGGGGACTGTAGAGTGGCTGGCAGCCCCGACCGTCGCTCCTTGGGGAGTTCTGGAGAGAAGCCAAGGCTGGCTCCTTCCTCAGGCTCCGCCGAAGCAGTGAGGCCTAGCGGATAGTGCCCAGGCCTGGGAATCAGAAGGGTTCTAATCCAGGCTCTGCTACTCGTCTGCTGCGTGACCTTGGACCAGTCAGTTCACTTCTCTGAACCTCCGTTACCCCATCTGGAAAGTGGGGATTAAAAAAGTCCTGGGTGGGACAGGGACTGTGTCCCACTCAGTTTGCTTGTTCCACCCCCAAGCTTAGTCCAGTGCCTGGCACATAGTGAGGACTTAACAAATGTCCCGGGGCCTGGTACGGTGCCCGCACGTAGTCTGGGCTTAACGCATAATAATATTAATAATAATAATGATAATAATAACGTTGGTATTTGTCAAGCGCTTACTACGTGCAGAGCACGGTTCTAAGCGCTGGGGTGGATACAGGGGAATGAGGTTGTCCCACGTGAGGCTCACAGTTAATCCCCATTTTCCAGATGAGGGAACTGAGGCAGAGAGAAGTGACTCGCCCACAGTCCCACAGCTGACGAGTGGCAGGGCCGGGAGTCGAACCCATGACCTCTGACTCCCAAGCCCGGGCTCTTTCCACTGAGCCACGCTGCGTCCCCTAACGTAACACAACACATAACACAATTATTATCCCCTAACATAACACATAATCCCCTAACATAACACAATTATGATTATTTTAGCTTTCCCCTGCTGAAGTCCAGGGACCCCTGGGCCATTTTCCAGGGACACTCACCCCGTGCCTCTCTGTCCCGGTCCCCCGCTGGACTACGAGCCCCCGGCCCCCCTCTGGGCCGTTCCCCCTCACCGGCTCTGACCGCCGGCGGTCCAGCTCCCGGCCAGCAAGCGGTGGCCGTTCCACAACTCTCTTTACCTCACCCCTCCTCGATGTCCCTCTAAAAATCCATCTCCTTTCCTCTCAGCCAGTTCCTCTCCGGGGCCGCCTCCATTTCCCCCTCACCTGGGCCGGCGGGGGCCTCTGGGCTCTCAGCGGGAGGGTCGGCCGGCCTCCGGGCCCGTCTTCCGGGCCCCGGAGCGGCAGGGAGCTCGCCGCTGACGTGGTTTGTGCTCTCAGGCCGCCATAATGGCCGAGGAGCTGAAGAAGGAGCAGGACACCAGCGCCCACCTGGAACGGATGAAGAAGAACCTGGATCAGACGGTGAAGGACCTGCAGCATCGCCTGGATGAGGCCGAGCAGCTGGCCCTCAAGGGGGGCAAGAAGCAGATCCAGAAACTGGAGACTCGGGTACCTTAGCTGGATTACTCCCCAAATTACTATTATTACTCCTGCCATTACTTTTCCGCAGATACTGACGTTATTGCGT
Source organism: Ornithorhynchus anatinus (assembly GCF_004115215.2). Lineage (NCBI taxonomy): Eukaryota > Metazoa > Chordata > Mammalia > Monotremata > Ornithorhynchidae > Ornithorhynchus > Ornithorhynchus anatinus. The sequence continues at coordinate 980,184 of NC_041748.1, forward strand.
CTGCTCCTGTTTCCGTTACAATTTCTACTACGGCTATTTCGACGACGACGACGATAATAGTAATGAGGGTGGTGTTTGTTAAGCGCTCAGTACGTGCCAAGCACTGTTCTAAGCGCCGGAGTAGATACGAGGTCATCAGCTTGTCCCACTTGGGGCTCCCAGTCTTAGTCCCCGTTTTCCGGATGAGGCCCAGGGAATAATAATAATGATGATGATGATGATGGCGTTTGTTAAGCGCTCACTACGTGCCGAGCACTGTTCTAAGTGCCGGAGTAGATACGAGGTCATCAGCTTGTCCCACGTGGGGCTCACAGTCTTAGTCCCTGTTTTCCAGATGAGGTCACTGAGGCCCAGAGAATAATAATAATAACGATGGTGGTGTTTGTTAAGCGCTTACTATGTCCCAAGCACTGTTCTAAGCGCTGGGAGGGGATACAAAGTGATCAGGTTGTCCCAGTGGGGCTCACAGCCTCAGTCCCCATTTTACAGATGAGGTCACTGAGGCACAGAGAAGTGAAGGGACTCGCCCAAAGTCACACAGCTGCCTGGTGGCGGGGCCGGGATTAGAACCCACGACCTCTGGCTCCCAAGGCCCGGGCTCTTGCCACTGTGACTTGCCCAGATGAACCCCTTCCTCCAGCTCTCCCAGCGGACCGACCTCTCCGTTCCTCCTCCCCTCTCCAGATCCGAGAGTTGGAATTTGAACTGGAAGGGGAGCAAAAACGGAACGCGGAGAACGTCAAGGGTCTGCGGAAATACGAGCGCAGGGTCAAGGAGCTGACGTACCAGGCAAGTGAGGGGTGGGAAGAGGGTCGCCCCGTGGTGGTCGGCGGGGGCCGGGGGGAATCTCCAGTTCGGGTCTCGGCTGGTCCCCTCATCCTCTGCTCTCCTTAGGGGGAGGAGGATCGGAAAAACGTCCTCAGGCTCCAGGACCTGGTGGACAAGCTGCAGGTGAAGGTGAAATCCTACAAGCGACAAGCTGAGGAAGCGGTAAGTCCCTCCGAGGTGAAACTGGGAAACCCTCCGCCGGCCTGGGCGCCTGTCCGGGATCGCCGACCGCCCGCCTCTCCTCTGTTTCAGGACGAACAGGCCAACGTCCACCTCACCAAATTCCGGAAGGCGCAGCACGAGCTGGAGGAGGCCGAGGAGCGGGCGGACATCGCCGAGTCGCAAGTTAACAAGCTCCGAGCCAAAACCCGGGACTTCACCTCCACCCGGGTAAGCCGCCGGCCCGGAGGTCGGGGGGCAGAGGGGTCGGGGGGAAGGGGCCGAAGTCGGGAAGCGACGGGCGGCCCGGCGGGAAGACCCCGGGCCTGGGGGGGGGGTCCGAGGACCTGGGCTCTTCCGCCTCCCTGTCGGGTGACCTCGGGCGAGTCACTTCCCTTCTCCGGGCCTCGGTCCTCTCATCTGTCCGATGGGGATTTGATAGCTGATCTCCCTTCCCCACGGAGCCCCGCGTTGGGCAGGGACCGAGCCTGACCCCGTAATGATAATCGTGGTACTCGTCAAGCGCCTACTGTGCGCCGAGTACCGTTCTAAGCACGGAGGTACATTCAAGCTAATCGGCTTGGATACAGTCCACGTCCCACATGGGGTTCAGAGTCTTAGACCCCATTTTACAGGTGAGGGAACTGAGGTCCAGAGCGGTGAAGTGACTTGCCCGAGGTCACGCGGCAGACGAGCGGTGGACCCGGGATTAGAACCCAGTTCCTTCTGACTCCCAGGCCCGGGCTCTAGCCACTAGGCCACGCTGCGTCCCCCATGTCCCTTCATTCGGGTTAACAGCCGCTTGGGCAGAATGCCCAAAGGGACATAATTCAGCTGATCTCCTGGGGTCTTCGGGAGCTTTGGCCGGGGGACGCTGTGGCTCTGGCTTCCCAGTTCTTGCCGGGGGGGGGGGGGCCCTTGAGGGTCTCCACCCTCAGCTTGGCACGCGAGGAAAAGCGCACCTCGTGTGCCGGGGGCAAGGGAGACCCGGCCTCCTTCGGGCCGCCGCGTGAACCTTCTCCCCTTCCCTTTTCAGGTGGTGCACGAAAGCCAAGAGTGATCGATCGCCTCCTGAGGAGGAACAGAAAATAGACACAATGTGTATTTTCCTGGCCCCGACTGGGTGACTCTCTGCGCCTGCCACTTTCTCTTCTTCAAAAGAAACAATAAAGTGTGCTTTCTCACTCGGGGTTTTCATCTTTTTTTTTCTGCAGGGGGCCAGGAGGGCCCCGGAGAGGGGACGCTTGGGAGGGAGGGCGCGGAGAGAGGTGGGGAGGAGGAGGAGGGGGGACGTGGGGAGAGGAAACCCCGGGCTCGGCGGGGTGGGCGGGAGAGGGGAGTCGCCGACCGTCCTCTGGTCCTCCGGCCGCCCCCCGATCTCCAGCTCTTCCCGGATTAGGGTGGCCAGTCGTCTGGCCCGCCGTGGGTCTGCCTTCGGGCCAGCGTCCTTACGTCGGAGGCCCGGGCTCCCTCGGACATGGAGGCCGTGTTCCCGGCCGGGGAGAAGGGAAGGCGTGAGGGCCTGAGGGGCGGAGGGCGGGAGGGTCGGGGAGCCGGTGGGGTCGCTACGTGGGACCCGGACCGACCTCGTGGACGTCCGTGGGTCCGTGATCCACGTCCCCCGGGTCCCGCCGCCCTAGAAGGGGACCAGAGCCTGGACGGGGGGTCGGGGGCCCAACGCTGGCCACCGGAGGAGACACCTGACCTTATGAGGAGAAAAACCGTCCCTCGAGCTGGGACGTGCGGCACGGGTGTCTTCCTTCGCCTGGATCGGGGCGGCAGCTGGGACCTGGGGAATGTGCCCAGGAAATCTGCCCGGGCCCAGAGGGGGCTCAGCGTCACCCTGCCCCGCAGTTGGCCTGGGCTAAAAACGAGCCTCTCCTCCTCCTCCTCCTCCTCCTCCTCCCGATCCAGTTACCCGAAGAGATGCCAGAGACATTCCCGGGGCTCTAAAAGCGCCCGGGCTATTTTTACTGAAGATGCTTTTGGCTTTGATGGCAGCTTTCTCCAAGGCAGGTGGAGACTCCGAGGAGCCCCCCCGGGCCCCTCTCTGAGCCCCGGGGCCTTCACACATCGCCTTCTTAGTCCACCCTGGCAGATGCCCTCCGAGGGGAGGGGGTGCGCGCTGGCCCGGGGCCCCGCAGCCCCCAGAGCTCCGACCTTCTCGGGTCGGGGGGGGGGTCAGACGACCCCCCCCCACAACCCTGAGGTGGGGAAGGGAGCCTGCTTACCTTGGGGGACACGGGCAGGAGACCCCCCGCCCCCCGTCCTCGGGAGAGTCCGGCGGCAGCAGGAGGAGCAGGGCGGCCTGGTGGATAGAGCGCAGGCCCGGGAGTCAGGAGGACCCGGGTTCCAATCCCGGCTCCGCCGTTTGCTGGTATTTGTCAAGCGCTTACGATGTGCCGGGCGCTGTTCTGAGCGCTGGGGGAGACACGGGGTGATCAGGCCGTCCCACGCGAGGCTCACAATTAATCCCCATTTTCCAGATGAGGGAACCGAGGCACAGAGAGGTTAAGTGACCCGCCCACAGTCACACAGCTGAGAAGTGGCAGAGCCGGGATTCGAACTCATGACCTCTGACTCCCAAGCCCGGGCTCTTTCCACTGAGCCACGCTGCTTCCCTCTGCTTCGCAGTGCTTCACGCTGTTTGTCTGTCGGGCGACCCTGGGGGAGTCACTTCTCTGTGTCTCAGTTCATCTGTAAACAGGGATTAATAATAATAATAATAATAATAACGTTGGTATCCGTTAAGCGCTTACTATGTGCAAAGCACTGTTCTAAGCGCTGGGGGGGATACAAGGCGCTCAGGTTGTCCCACGTGGGGCTCACGGTTTTAATCTCCATTTCACAGATGAGGGAACCGAGGCACAGAGAAGTGAAGTGACTTGCCCAAAGTCACACAGATGGCAAGCGGCAGAGCCGGAACCTGAACCCACCACCTCCGACTCCCAAGCCCGGGCTCTTGCCTCCGAGCCACGCGTGGGACAGGGAGAAGGAGCGTGGCCTAGTGGAGCGAGTTAGGAGGACCTGGGTTCTAGTCCCGGCTCCGCCACTTGTCTGCTGGGTGACCTTAGACAAGTCACTTCTCTGTGCCTCATTTCCCTCATCGGTAAAAAGGGGTTTATTAATAATAATAATAATAATAATGTTGGTATCTGTTAAGCGCTTACTATGTGCAAAGCACCGTTCTAAGCGCTGGGGTGGACACAGGGGAATCAGGTTGTCCCACGTGGGGCTCACGGTCTTCATCCCCATTTTACAGATGAGGGAACTGAGGCACAGAGAAGGCTGGGAGCCCCATGAGGGACAGGGACCGTGTCCAACCCGATTACACCGAATCTACCCCAGTGCTTAGTACAGTGTCTGGCACAGAGTAAGCGCTTTACAAAAATACCAACAGCGTGGCTCAGTGGAAAGAGCCCGGGCTCTGGAGTCCGAGGTCACGGGTGTTCGAATCCCGGCTCTGCCACGCGTCGGCTGGGTGACCGTGGGCGAGTCACTTCACTTCTCTGGGCCTCAGTTCCCTCATCTGTAAAACGGGGATGAAGACCGTGAGCCCCACGTGGGACCGCCTGATTCTCCCGCGTCTACCCCAGCGCTTAGAACGGTGCTCCGCACGTAGTGAGCGCTTAACAGATACCAACATTGTTATTATTATTAAATACCGTAAACAAAGAATGCCAGCCGCAGCGGCCTGGGAGGGGGGAGGCAGCCTCTCCGACCGGGAGATGCGCGGTTCATAATGAACTAGAGTTACGGGATTAAGCATCCACCGTGTGCCGAGCACTGTGCCGAACGCCGGGGCGGAGACCGAGTCACCGGGTCCGACGGGACCGTCGTCCCACCCCGGGGGCTCCCGGTCTAGGAGGGAGGGAGAACGGAGGCCTCCCCGCCCATTTTACGGACGGCGAAACCGAGAGGCCGGGAGGAGTCGAGTGACTTACCCAAGGTCACGCGGCAGGCCGGTGGATTAGACCGGGGGGGTTTGCTGACTTTCAGGAAAAGCTACGACTGTAAAACCATGAGCGGTATGGACCGAGCACTCGCTGTGTGCGGAGCACTGTACTAAGCGCTCGGGCGAGTCCAATGGAACCGATTTAGCGGGCTCCCTGGCCATAACTGCCAACGGGTAACTGAATCTTCGTCCCCGAGGACCCTCTCGTTCACTTCCCATCCCTCTCCCTGGGCTCCTCGGGCACCCCCCGCGCCCCCCCGGCCCCCTCTCCCCCGACCCCCGCCTTCCTTTCTTCTTCCCTGATCTCCAAACTCCCTCCCAGGCCTGTTCCCCCAGGGTCGGGGGGCGTCAGGTCTCCCCGCATCGTTCCGTCAACCGGGACCAACCCCGGGACGTCCGGCCCGGCCGGAGCCCGGACCTACCGGCCGCCGCCCTCGGGTCCTCCCGGACGGTATCCCCGGTCCGGTCCCGGCGTCCCCCGAAGCGGCTTCGGAGTTCTGGGGGGGCTTCAGGGCGGGCGTCCCTCCGGCTCCGGGCGGCCCCCCGCCCTGTTTGGATGGCTCAGCCCCGGCTGGAGGGACCGGTGCCCTCGGTAGCTCGGCCCGGCAACGTGGGACCGGGAGCGGGTCCGGGAGTCAGGAGGAGCCGGGTTCTCATCCCGGCGCCGCCGCCCGTCCGCTGTGTGACCTCGGGCGAGTCGCTTCGCTTCTCTGGGCCTCAGTTCCCTCATCCGTAAAATGGAGACGAAGACCGTGACGCCCCCCACGTGGGCCAGGACCCGTGTCCGAACCGATTAGCCCAGAGTTTAGAACAACGCTTGGCACACGGTAAGCACTGAACAGATATTATTATTATAATAGGACCCCCCCCCCCCCGCCCCCTCTTAAAACACTCTTATTTCTACGACGTCTGCGCTTACTATGTACCGGGCACTCCGCGGAGCGCCGGGGGAGATCCAAGCCTATCGGGTTGGACTTGGCCCCCGTCGCACGCGGGGCTCACGATCTTAATCCCCATTTCACAGATAAGGTCACCGAGGCCCAGAGAAGTGGAGTGACTTGTCCAAGGTCACACAGCGGACAAGAGGTGCCGTTCCCACGGACGATGGCGCCTCCGGGTCTGGGGCAGGTCCGTCGGCCCCCCGGCTTTCTCCGGGGTCGAGTCCTCCCCCCTCCCCGCGCCGGGCCCAGGGTGGTCCTAGCCGGGCTCTTCCCTCCTACCCTTGGCTCCAGGGGGCGTCTCCGGCTCCGCCTGTGACGTGGCTCGGTGGGTAGCGCCCGGCCCCGGGCGTCAGAAGGATCTGGGTTCTAATCCCGGCTCCGCCACGTGTCTGCTGCGTGATCTCGGGCCAGTCACTTCCCTTCCTGGGCCTCAGTTCCCTCATCTGGAAAATGGGGATGACGACTGGGAGCCCCACGGGGGACCACCTGATCAGCTGGTATCACCCCCCCCCCCGCCCCCCAGCGCTTAGAACAGTGCTTGGGCACATAGTAAGCGCCGGAAGCAGCGCGGCTCAGTGGCAAGGAGCTGGGCTTGGGAGGCGGAGGTCATGGGTTCGAATCCCGGCTCCGCCCCTTGGCAGCTGGGTGACTGTGGGCGAGTCACTTCACTTCTCCGTGCCTCAGTTCCCTCATCTGGAAAATGGGGATGAAGACGGTGAGCCTCACGTGGGACAACCTGATGACCCTGTATCCACTCCAGCGCTTAGAAGGGTGCTCTGCACCTAGTAAGTGCTTAACAGATACCAACATTATTATTATTATTATTATCATTAATAAATACCATCATTAAGATTATTCTCTGGGCCTCACTTCCTTCATCTGTAAAATGGGCATTAAGACAGTGAGCCCTACGTGGGACGGGGCCTGTGTTCAACCTATTTAATCCGCATCTACCCCAGCGCTTGGAACAGTGCTTGGCACATAGTAAGCGCTTCAAAAATACCATAATAATAATAATAATTCAAATGGGGATTAGGAGTGTGAGCTCCAGGTGGGAAAGGGCCTGTGTCCATCCCGCTAACTTAATAATGGTGGTATCTGTTAAGCGCTTACTACGTGCCGAGCACCGTTCCAAGCGCTGGGGTAATAATGATAATAATGTTGGTATCCGTTAAGCGCTTACTACGTGCCGAGCCCCGTTCCAAGCGCTGGGGCGGACCACAGGGGAATCCGGTCGTCCCACGTGGGGCTCACGGTCTTAATCCCCATTTGCCGGATGAGGGAACCGAGGCACCGAGAAGTGAGGCGACTCGCCCCGAGTCACCCAGCCGCCAAGTGGCCGAGCCGGGATTCGAACCCATGACCTCCGACTCCAAAGCCCGTCCTCTCTCCACTGAGCCGCGCTGCTTCTCTAATAATAATAATAATAATAATAACGTTGGTATTCGTTAAGCGCTTACTACGTGCCGAGCGCCGTTCCAAGCGCTGGGGGAGACCCAGGGGAATCGGGTCGCCCCACGTGGGGCTCACGGTCTTCATCCCCATTTTCCGGATGAGGGAACCGAGGCCCAGAGAAGTGAAGCGACTTGCCCACGGTCACCCAGCTGACAAGTAGCAGAGCCCTGCGTCCTACCTGTTCCACTTGCGTCCACCCCAGCGCTTCGAGCGGCGCTCGGCACATAGTAAGCGCTTGACAAATCCGATGATCGCCGGAGCTCGGAAAGCAGGCAAGGCCACCGGCTCCGAGGGAACGGGAGCCAGATCCGGCTTGTGTGACTCGGGGTTGGTCGCTTGGCTCCTCTGGGCCTCAGTGACCTCCTCCGGAAAAGGGGGATAAAAAACGTGAGCCCCACGTGGGGACGACCCGATCCCCTTGTACGGCGCTTAGAACAGTGCTCCGCATAGAGTAAGCGCCGCCCGAACACCGTCGCTATTATGATAAATAAATAGATCAATAGGCGCCCACCGCGAGCTCCCGGTTTAGAGGGCGTTTACATGAACGAGAAGCAAGAGCCCGGGCTTTGGAGTCAGAGGTCATGGGTTCGAATCCCGGCTCGGCCACCTGTCAGCTGGGCGACTGTGGGCGAGTGGCTTCACTTCTCGGTGCCTCGGTGACCTCATCTGGAAAACGGGGACGAAGACCGTGAGGCCCACGTGGGACAACCGGATTCCCCTGTTTCTACCCCAGCGCTTAGAACAGCGCTCGGCGCACGGAGAAGCAGCGTGGCTCAGTGGAAAGAGCCCGGGCTTGGCAGGCCGAGGTCGTGGGTTCGAATCCCGGCTCCGCCACTTGGCAGCCGGGGGGCTGTGGGCGAGTCGCTTCCCTGCTCTGTGCCTCAGTGACCTCATCTGTAAAATGGGGGTTAACTGTGAGCCCCACGTGGGACAACCCGATGACCCCGTACCTACCCCGGCGCTTAGAACAGTGCTCTGCACCTAGTAAGCGCTTAACAAATACCAACATTATTATTATTACATAGTAAGCGCTTAACAAATACCAACCTCATTATTATTATAAACGAGGGGGAGAGCCGCGGCCCGTGGGAGCTGGAATTCCGGAATTCCAGACCCTCCCCATCCCAACCCAAAGGCGGGAAGGCGGACGCGGGGCGAAGGATGCAGGGAGCGGGGTGCCCGGTGTTTCGGGCGAGGGAAGGGGGGTGCGGGGAGACGGGGGTCGTTCTGGGGGCGCAGGGAGGGGGAAGGAGGATGCTAAAGGATCTCGATTTGGGGTGCGGGAGTCAGGGTGAACGGGACGGGCCCAAGGAAGCGAGGGGGCAGCGAGAAAGTCACTTAACCTCTCCGTGCCTCAGTGACCTCATCTGTCAAATGGGGATGAAGACGGTGAGGCCCACGTGGGACCACCCGATTCCCCTGTGTCTACCCCAGCGCTTAGAACGGTGCTCGGCACCTAGTAAGCGCTCAACAGACACCAACACTATTATTAAGGGTGACCGGTGCGGGGGGCTCGGGTCACGGCGAGGGAAGCCGAAGGCCGGGCGCAGAAGGGCTGCCAGGGGGCAGTGTGAGGCTAGTTAATAATAATAATAAGAAGAATAAGAATAATAAAGATGACATTTGTTAAGCGCTTATTATGTGCAAAGTACTGTTCTAAGCGCTGGGGGCGGATACAAGGGGATCAGGACGTCCCACGTGGGGCTCCCGGTCTCAGTCGCCATTTTCCAGATGGGGTCACTGAGGCCCAGGGGATAATGACGTTGGTATCCGTTAAGCGCTTACCATGCGCCGAGCACTGTTCTAAGCGCTGGGGCGGAGACAGGGTAAACAGGGTGTCCCACGTGAGGCTCCCGGTCTTCGTCCCCCTTTTCCAGACGAGGTCACTGAGGCCCAGAGAAGTGAAGCGACTCGCCCACAGTCACCCCGCTGCCGAGGGGCAGAGCGGGGATTCGAACCCGTGACCTCTGACTCGCAAGCCCGGGCTCTTTCCACTGGGCCACGCTGCTTCCCTGTTAGGGCCCGCAACCCCTCATTCATTCATTCAGTCGAATTTATTGAGTTCTTATTGTGCGCCAAGCACTGTACTAAGCGCTTGGGAGAGCACCGCGTAACAAGAGACACAGTCCCTGCCCGCAGCGAGCTCACACCCTAGAGGGGAGACGGACGTTTACATAAACGAGGAGCGGCGTGGCTCGGTGGAGAGAGCCCGGGCTGGGGAGTCGGGGGTCGTGGGTTCGAATCCCCGCTCCGCCACTTGGCGGCCGTGTGACTTTGGGCTAGTCGCTTCACTTCTCTGGGCCTCAGTGACCTCCTCTGGAAAATGGGGCATTAAAAATGTGAGTCCCCACCTGGGACGACCCGATCACCTTGTATGTTGGCATTTGTTAAGCGCTTACTATGTGCCGAGCACCGTTCCGAGCACTGGGGTAGGCACAGGGGAATCAGGATGTCCCAGGTGGGGCTCACGGTCTTAATCCCCATTTTACAGATGAGGTCACTGAGGCACAGAGAAGTGAAGTGACTTGCCCACAGTCACCCAGCTGACCAGTGGCAGAGCTGGGATTCGAACTCACGACCTCTGACTCCAAAGCCCGTGTTCTTTCCACTGAGCTACGCTGCATGCCCCCGCACAGTGCTTAGAAGAGTGCTTTGCATAGACTAAGCGCTTAACAAATATCATCATTATTAAGACAGATAGATATCTAGATAGACAGATATCTAGATATCTAGATAGATAGATAGATAGATAGATAGATAGATAGATAGATAGATAGATAGATAGATAGATAGATGTCCAGAGTGAGCTCACACTCTAGAGGGGGAGACGGACATTTACACAAATGAGAAGCAGCGCGGCTCAGTGGAAAGAGCCCGGGCTTGGGAGTCAGGGGTTGTGGGTTCGAATCCCCGCTCCGCCACTGGGCGGCTCCGGTGACTTTGGGCAAGTCGCTTCACTTCTCTGGGCCTCAGTGACCTCATCTGGAAAATGGGGTTTAAGACTGTGAGCCCCCCTGGGGCAAGCTGATCACCTTGTATCCACCCCCAGCACTCAGTACAGTGCTTTGCACGTAGTAAGCGCTTAACAAATACCATCATTATTATTCTAAATAGATAAATAAATTTGCACATAGTAAGTGCTTAACAAATGCCATCATCATTATTATAAATAAATAGATAAATAAGTAAATAGCCCCTAGGGCTTCCCCTCTTCCTGCCCCTCCTCACCACCACTCGTGTATGTGCCCTCTGACATCCGAGTTGCCCCCTCCTCCCCGACCCCCAACCCCAAATACCCTGCAGGATCCCGGCGGTGCCGGTCTCCCCGCAATCCCGGGCCAGGGAGTCCATCCCCCCGAGACCCGGACTGTTCCCACGCCGCCCCGGACGGACAGGGCCCACCACAGACCGTGCCCACCCATTTCGCTTCGGAACCCGTCTGGGACCCTCAAAACGGGCGGGGATGGGAAGCAGTGTCACCTAAGGGCTAGAGCCCGGGGCCTCAGTTTCCTCAGCTGTAAAATGGGGGATTCAAAGCCAGTTCTACCTCTTACTTCGACTGGGAGCCTTAACTCGGTTCTCTTCCTATCTCTCCGGCCGCTCTTCCTCCGTCTCTTTGGCGGGCTCCTCCTCCGCCTCCCGCCGCCTAACTGCGGGGTCCCTCAAGGTTCGGTCCTGGGTCCCCTTCTCGTCTCCATCTCCAACCTCTCCCTTGGAGGACTCATTCGCTCCCGTGACTTCAACTCCCACCTCTGTGCGGACGATTCCCAAATCATCTCCAGCCCCGACCTCTCTCGCTCTCCGCCATCTCGCATCTCCTCCCGCCTTCAAGACGTCTCTACTTGGGACGTCCCGCCGACGCCTCCAACTTAACGTGCCCAAAGTGGAACTCGTACCTTCCCACCCAAACCTGTCCTCCCCGTGCCATTCCTGTCCCACAAGCCCACAACCTTAGCGTTATCCTCAACTCTCTCATTCTCTGGACTGTAAGCTTGCTGTGGGCGGGGAATCCGTCTCTGCAATAATAATAATAATAATAATAATAATAATGATGGTATTTGTTAAGCGCTTCCTATTTGCCAGGTGCCGTGCTAAGCCCCGGGGCGGATACGAGCAGATTGGGTTGGACACGGTCCATGTCCCGTGTGGGGCTCACGTTTTTAATCCATCGTTTTCCAGATGAGGGAACTGAGGCCCAGAGAAGCGAGGTGACTTGCCCAAAGTCACACAGCAGACAAGTGGCGGAGCCAGGATTAGAACCCATGACCTTTGGACTCCCAGGCCTCTCCTCCATCCACTACGCCACGCTGCTTCTCAAGGGCTCAAAAATACGACCGAGTGAATGAATGAACCCGCGCGTTCAGTCCGTCATCACGTCCCGTCGGTTCAACCTTCCCAACGTGGTTAAAATAATAATAATAATGATAATGATAATGTTGGTATTTGTTAAGCGCTTACTATGTGCAGAGCACTGTTCTAAGCGCTGGGGGAGGCACAGGGTGATCAGGTCGTCCCACGTGAGGCTCACCGTTAATCCCCATTTTCCAGATGAGGTAACCGAGGCCCAGAGAAGTGAAGTGACTCGCCCACAGTCACACAGCTGGCAAGTGGCAGAGTCGGCGTTCGAACCCCCGACCTCTGACTCCCGAGCCCGGGAGCCATGCCGCTTCTCAATCCACCTTTTCCTCTCCATCCAAACTGCGACTACGCACTTTATCCAAGCACCTCCCCTATCCTGCTCTGATGACTCCATCAGCCTCCTCGCTGGCCTCCCTGCCTCCGGTCTCTCCCCACTCGGGTCCATACTTTCCCCCGCCGCCCGGGTCACTTTTCTAGAAAGACGTTCAGTTCGTGCCTCCCCACTCCTCAAGACCCTCCACCTCAGACAGAAACTCCGTCACCGTTGACCTTAAAGTCGTCCGTCCCCTCGCCCGCTCCCACCTCACCTCGCCGCTCTCCTCCTCCAGCCCGGCCCTCCGGCTCCGCTCCTCTCCCGCCGGCCTTCTCCCCGTCCCTCCATCTCGTCCATCTCGCCGCCGTCCCCTCCCTCGAGTCCGCCCTCCCTCCTCGGATCCCACAGGCCATCACTCTCAAAGAGCCCGGGCTTGGGAGTCAGAGGTCATGGGTTCTAATCCCGGCTCTGCCCCTCGTCGGCTGTGTGACTCTGGGCGAGGCGCTTCACTTCTCTGGGCCTCAGTTTCCTCATCTGTAAAATGGGGATTAAGACTGTGAGCCCCGTGTGGGACAACCTGATCATTTAACATCTCAGCGCTTAGAACAGTGCTTCGCACATAGTAGGCGCTTAACAAATACCATCGTCATCATCCTTACCTTCGTAGCCTTATTGAAGGCCCATCTCCCCGATTAGACCGTAAGCCCATCAGAGGGCAGGGACCGTCTCTATCTGTTGCCGATTTGTCCGTTCCGAGCGCTTAGTACAGTGCTCTGCACATAGTAAGCGCTCAATAAATACTACCGAATGAATGAATCTCCTCCAAGAGGCCTTCCCCGACTTAGCCCACGCTTCTTCTTCTCCCACTCTCTTCTGGGTTGCCCTTACGCGTGAATTTTCTCCCTTTATTCACCCTTCCGTCAGCCCCAGCACTTACATGCATATCCGTAATTCATTTGTTGATATTAATTAATATTATCTATTCATTGATTAATATTATCTCCTCTAGACTGTAAGCTCACCGTGGGCAGGGAATGTGTCTGTTATACTGGACTCTCCCAAGTGGCCCTATAGCTCAGGGGTTAGAGCACTGGTCTTGTAAACCAGGGGTCGTGAGTTCAGATCTCACCAGGGGCCTCCTTTGCTACTTTCGGGAAGCAGCACGGCTCAGTGGAAAGAGGCCGGGCTTCGGAGTCAGAGGTCATGGGTTCGACTCCCGGCTCTGCCGCTTGTCAGCTGGGTGACTGTGGCCGAGTCGCTTCACTGTGCCTCAGTTCCCTCATCTGGAAAATGGGGATTAACTGTGAGCCTCACGTGGGACAACCTGATGACCCTGTAGCTACCCCAGGGCTTAGAACGGTGCTCGGCACGTAGTAGGCGCTTAACAAATACCAACATTATTATTATTACTTAGTACCGGGCTCTGCACCCAGTAAACGCTCAATAGATAACGATTGACTATGTGGAACAGGGACTGTGTCCCACCTGATGAACTTTTATCTGCCCCAGCGCTTAGAACAGCGCTTAGACGCATAGTAGACCCTTAACAAACACCACTTAAGATAAAACAAAAAGAATGTTTTATTGGATGCTCAATCCATCCACCCATCCATCACATTTATTGAGCTCTTACTGTGTGCAGAGCGCTGTACTGAGCTCTTGGAGAAGCAGCATGGCCTAGTGGGAAGAGCCCGGGCTCGGGAGTCAGAGGTCGTGGGTTCTAATCCCGGCTCCGCCACCTGTCAGCCGGGTGACCTTGGGCGAGGCAACTTCTCTGTGCCTCAGTGACCTCATCTGGAAAATGGGGATGAAGACCGGGAGCCCCACGGAGGACAACCTGATGACCTTGTATCTACCCCGCTGCTTAGAACAGTGCTCGGCACGTAGTAAGCGCTTAGCAGATACCAACGTTATTATTATCATCATGAGCGGATAGAACATGGGAGTCGGAAAAGACCGGAGTTGTCATCCTGGCTCCAACACCTGTCTGCTGTGTGACCTCGGGCAAGTCACTTCACTTCTCTGAGAGAAGCAGCGTGGCTCGGTGGAAAGAGCCCGGGCTTGGGAGTCAGGGGTCATGGGTTCGAATCCCGACTCTGCCCCTTGTCAGCTCTGGGACTGTGGGCGAGTCGCTTCACTTCTCTGTGCCTCAGTTTCCTCATCTGTAAAGCGGGGATAAAGACCGTGAACCTCACGTGGGGCAACCTCGTTCCCCTGTATCTCCCCCAGCGCTTAGAACAGTGCTCTCTGCACGTAGTAAGCGCTTAACAAATACCAACATTATTATTATTATTATTCTCTGGGCCTCAGTCCCTCATCTGGAAAATGGTGGATTAAAAAATGCGAGCCCCACGTGGGACGTGGACCGTGTCCAGCTCGATTATCTTATACCTACCCCACTGCTTAGAGGAGTGTCCGGTACATAGTAAGCGCTTCACAAATACCACGATTAATTAATATTTGGAGGATGCCACGTTCCCTGCCCACGCTCAGTCAGTGGTATTTACTGAGCGCTCACCGCGCGCGGGACACCGTCCTGAGCGCTGGGGAGGGTGCGACACAGTAGGACACATTCCCCGCCGCCGCCGAGCTGACGGTCTACAGCTCGGGTTCAGGAAGGCGCATTTTGGGGGTGCCCGGGGTGGGCCTAGGAGCCCCCTCCTGACGCTCAGAGCGTCAGAAGACGGTGGCTTCTGTCCCGAAATGTCCCCCGGCTAGAATGTCAAGGAAAGAAGATCCGTCCCCGTCCGGAGACTGGATGTTCTCGGCTCTTCCCTGAGGCTCCTCGCCAGCTGTTGCTAATTACATCTCGCGCCCTCCCTTGGCTCCCTTCTCCTTCTCGCCATCCTGCCCTCCCCCCAATTCGACCCCCGCCCCCCCGCCCCCCCCAGCCCACCTCCTCTCCCTCTCCACCTGCTTGGCGAGGAAGCTTCAGCTGTCTGGGCCCGGGGCCCGGGCCCGCCGCTTCTTGGCTTTGTCGGACGACCCTCCGCGATGTGTTGTTTCTCCAAGGTTTCCTCCGGTCTCTTCTGTCAAGGCAGGAGGGAAAGGGGCTCAAATGGACCTCCCTCCTCCGCCCCCCGAGGTCCGGCCTGCTGCTCCTCCCTCTCTCCCCCGGGGGCCAGAGACCGCCCCTCGGGGCCTTCTTGCCGGCTCCAGTCTCCCGCTCCCCCAGATGCGAGGGCGGGGACCCTCCTCACCGCTGGCTGGAGGAGGGGATCCCCGAGCTTTCTCTGCGGATGGACGGCGAGGCCCCTCTGGTCCTCGCCCCCCAACTGGGGGATGGGAGGGCAGCGCCGGGGCTGGAGAGGGGGACCCGTGAGTCGCCTAGAACCGCCAACCTGAAGCAGTTCCTCTAGGGATGTTTCTCATCTTTTCTCTCGCCTGGCAGAGGTGCCCGGCCTCTGCCCCGGGGAGACCCCCCCGGGACCGATCAAGTGAGGGGGACAACTTCCTCTTCTCTCTCTCACCACGCATGACTTCAGGAACCCCGCTCCCACCTCGGGGGGCGGGGGCGGGCCCAGGGTGAGAAGACCCGGTGGCCTCCGTCGGGGTGGAAGTCGGCACGCGCCTTCCCCGGCCGCTCTGGACCCGAAGGAAGGCGCTCGGTACTTACTGGGAGCCAGGAGGGGGTGTCTATCGACCCACCTGCAGGTCCGGAGTCCACCGACCCCTTAGCAGGAGTGTCGGGGTTAGGGTTCCCTCCCGCTCCCTCCTTGGGAAGAACCTGTTTTCGCCCGGGGCCGAGGCCGCTCTCGTCTTACAAGCGGAGCGGCAGAAACGCAGCTGCCGGCCGAGGCCGCGGATTCCGCCGGTGTCCCGAGGGGGTGTTTTCAGGACAACCGACCCTGCCAGGGTGACCCCTCCTGATCCCTGGGAGGTGGGAGCGACCGGGTCCGGCTGGGGGGGGGGGGGGGGCTGCGGGCAGAAGCCGCCGCTCCCGACGGGACTGTTCCCAGATGCCCGTCGCCGCCTCCGCTCCGCCGCCTCGACAGCCCTTGTGCCCCCGGGGAAGCGAGGTGGTAATTCGGGCACAAGGGCTGTCGATCCCTCGGGCATTTCCAACAGTCCCCGGGGCGGGCGCTCAGTCGATCGTACTTACTGAGCACTTACCGTGTGCAGACCACTGTACTGAGCGCTTGGGCGAGGCCGAAAGAAGAGGAAACACTGGGCCGCACTAACTGCGTTCTTCAGCGGCGAGGCCGGAACTTTCCGGACCGGATCTCAGAGCGCCGGAGGTCGATTTTACCTGCTGGTGACTTCCTCTCTCTGTAACGTGTTACCCCCGGCTTCATCTGGGGTGACGCCTAGGGAAAGGGCGGGGGAGGGAAGGCCTCCAAGAGAGGGGTGCCCGGCGCCCCGAGGACTCCTGCCTCTCCCCTCTCCGCTGCCTGAATCATTTTCCGGAAAAATCCTTCAGCCTCCGTCTCTCTTCTCCTTCTAAACGTCCCACGGTTGCCCATCCACCTCCGCGACCAACAGAAATTCCCGGTTTTAAAGGCCTCGATCCCCTCGCCCCCTCCTACGCTGCTCTCCTACTACAACCCAGCCCGCAAACTTCGCTCCTCCAATGCCCCCATCTCCTCTACGAGGCCGCCAACCCCTCGTCCGCGTCTTCCCTCCGGCCTGGACCCTTTTTTTCTGGGTACCTGTGGAATCCCTTCCTATGTGTGAAATACCGTTCCGAGTGCTGGACGGATGACGGGTGAATCAGGCCGGATCCAGTCCCTGTCCTGCACGGGGCTCGCGGTTTAGGTTGGCGGATTGACCCCCCCATTTTGCAGTTGAGGAAACTGAGGCCCAGAGAAGCGAAGTGGATTACGACAGGCAAGTGGCAGAGCCGGGATCGGAACCCAGGTCCTCCGGCGCCCAGGCCTGGGCACGTCGCTTCCCTCTCCCTTCGTCTCCCTTCACCGTTCTCCCCGCCTTCAAAATGGCCCTAAAAATGGCAATTCCTCCAACAGGCCTTCCTTCATTTCCTGTGTCCTCCCTACCCTCTCTGTCACCTGTGAACTCGGCTGTGAAACCCTTAAGCACTTTGACATTCGCCTCGAACCCACGGCATTTACGTACCTCTCCTTTCACTCGTTCACCTCTCCCCAGTCCATTTTAACGTCTGCCTCCCCCCGGGGAGGCGGGGATTTTGCCTCTCAACTCTACTGCATCGGACTGTCGGTCAGTCGGTCGTATTTATTGAGCGCTTCCCGCGTGCGGAGCACCGTACTGAGGGCTTGGGAGTATACGCTATAACGGCAGAGAAAATCCCCACCCACCACGAGCTGACGGTCCAGGGGGAATCTTCCAAGGGCTCAGTACAATGTTCCGCCCAAGGTAAGCGCTCAATAAATACCAGGGATCATTATCAGAGCTCATTATGGCTAGGGAATGTGTCCACCAACCCTCTCCCATTAAGCGCCTGATTTCCCAGCCCCGGTGCAATAACGACGATCGCGTGGTATTTATTAAGCGCTTGCTACGTGCGAAGCGCCGCGGTGGACGCAAAACCATCAGGTCGAGCGCGGTCCCGGTCCCACGTGGGTGCTCAGAATAAGGTAACCCGTTGCTGCAGAGGAAGAGGAGGAGGAGGAGGAGGGATGGTCCACACTTCGGGGCTGGCGAGCAGGGAGCGCGTCACCTCTCACTAGAGAACCCGCGAGCAGCGTGGCTCGGTGGAAAGAGCCCGACTTCGGAAGTCAGAGGTCGTGGGTTCTAATCCGCGCTCATCCACTTGTCAGCTGTGGGACTTTGGATCAGCGGCTTCGCTTCTCTGGGCCCCAGTTCCCTCATCTGTAAAATGGGGATGAAGCCCCCGAGTCCTACCTGGGACACCCCGATTATCTTGTATCTACCCCGGCGCTTAGAACAGTGCTTTGCACGTAGTAAGCGCTTAACAAATGCCATCATTAATTAATTAATTCAATAGCCCGGGCCCGGGAGTCAGAAGGACCTGGATTCTGATCCCAGCTCCGCCGCTTGTCTGCTGCGTGACTTCGGGCAGGTCACTTCAGAGGTCATGGGTTCGAATTCCCACTCTGCCCCTTGTCAGCTGTGTGACTGTGGGCAAGTCACTTCACTTCTCTGTGCCTCAGTGCCCTCATCTGTAAAATGGGGGTGAAGACTGAGCCTCACGTGGGACAACCTCATTCCCCTGTATCTACCCCAGCGCTTAGAACAGTGTTCTGCACGTAGTAAGCGCTTAACAGATACCAACATTATTATTATCTCTGGGCCCTGACTCGCTCCTTTTGCTCTTCCACCCTCCCAGCACCGCACGACTTCTGTTCATATTTCTGATTTCATTTATTTGTACCCCTGTCTGTCTCCCCCAGACCGTAAGCTCATTGTGGGCAGGGAATGTGGCTGTTTATTGCTGCATTGTACTATCTCAGGTGCTTAGTACAGTGTTCTGCACATAGTAAGCGCTCAATAAATACAACTGAGCGAAGGAATGAATGAAAGGGACTCGGTCCCCTCTCTGCAAAATGGGGATTCAATCCCTGGTCTCTCTCCAATTTAGATTGTGATGTAATTTCTATATTAATTTCTATATTAGAAATCACATTTATTCATATTAATGTCTATCTCCCCCTCTAGGCTTTGAGCTCGTTGTGGGCCGGGAACATGTCTACTCATTCTCTCGTAGCTTTAATTTCTATATTATAAATGACAGTTATTCATATGAATGTCTATCTCCCCCTCTAGACTTTAAGCTCGTTGTGGGCAGGGAAGAACATGTCTGCTCATTCTGTTGTAGCTTTAATTTCTGTATTATAAATGACATTTATTCATATTAATGCCTATCTCCCCCTCTAGACTTTTAGCTCGTTGTGGGCAGGGAACGTGTTTTCTAATTCTGCTGTACTGGACTCTCTCAAGTGCTTAGTACAGTGCTCTGCACAAAGTAAGCCCTCAGTAAATACCACTGATCGACTGATTGATACCGGACTCCCCCAAGCACACTCTACGCAGAGCAAGTGCTCAATAAATATCATTAATTGATTGATTGACACTGGACTCTCCCAAGTGCTTAGTCCAATGCTCTGCACAGAATAAGTGCTCAACGGATGAAGCAGCGTGGCTCAGGGGCAAGAGCCCGGGCTTAGGAGTCAGAGGTCATGGGTTCTAATCCCGGCTTCACCACCTGTCAGCTGGGTGACTTTGGGCAAGTCACTTCACTTCTCGGTGCCTCAGTGACCTCGTCTGTAAAATCGGGATTAAGACCGTGAGCCTCACGTGGGACAACCTGAATACTTTCATCTCCTCTGGCGCTTAGAACAGCGCTTGGCACATAGTAAGCGCTTAACCAAAACCAACATTATTATCATTGTTATTAAGAAATACCATTGATTCATCGATGGCTTAATAGATGGATTGACTCATCTACCCCAGCACTTAGTACGGGGCTTGACACAGGGTAAGTGTTTAACAAATACCACAGTTATCATTATTATCATTCATTAGTTTTAATTTCTCTGTGCCTCAATCCCCTCATCTGTAAAATGGGGATTAAGACTGTGAACCCCGTATGGGACAGGGACCGTGTCCAACCCAATTATTCTGTATCGACCCCAGTGCTTAGAGGAGTGCCTGGCACGTAGTAAGCGCTTAACAAATGCCATTATTATTATTAGTGTTAATAATTTCCCCAACGCTTAGCACCATGACTGCTTCCTATTTGACCTGGCAGTGCCCACATTGACGGGCGATCGGCGGTAGGAAGAAGAGGAGCGGGCACGTGTCCCCAAAACCCGCGCCGTCCCTCCCCTGGCTGCCAGCGTGACGGGGTGGTCAGTCAGTCAGTCAATCAGTGGTATTTATTGAGCGCTTACTGTGTGCAGCGTCCGGGACTGTACAATATAACAGATGGTCGTCCCCATCTCCAGGGTGGGAAGAGGGGGTGGGGATTGTGTGGACTCCCCACCTGCCGAACCCCTGGCCAGAAATGCTTCCGAGGATTCTGGCACCTTCCGAGACCTCCAGTCATGTGGTCGGTACCATCCGAACCATCCGCACAATAGCTGCCGGGCTTGTGGCCAGGGAATGTGTCGGTTTTATTGTTCTCCTTTCCTCTCCCAACTGCTTGGTACAGTGGTCTGCACACCGGGAGCGCCCGATAAATACCATTACTTAATTTATATTTAATGTAAATTTATACACTTAAGGTCTGCCTCCCCCTCTAGATTGTCAGCTCGTTGTGGGCAGGGAATGTGTTGGTTATATTGTTCTCCTGTCCTCTCCCAAGTGCTTAGTACAGTGGTCTGCACACCGGGAGCGCCCGATAAATACCATTACTTAATTTATATTTAATGTAAATTTATACACTTAATGTCTGCCTCCCTTTCTAGATTGTCAGCTCGTTGTGGGCAGGGAATATGTCTGTTATATTGTTTTACTGTCCTCTCCCAACTGCTTAGTACAGTGGTGTGCACACCGGGAGCGCCCGATAAATACCATTACTTAATTTATATTTAATGTAAATTTATACACTTAATGTCTGCCTCCCTCTCTAGATTGTCAGCTCGTCGTGGGCAGGGAATGTCTGCTATATTGTTTTACTGTCCTCTCCCATCTGCTTAATACACTGCTCTGCACACAGAGAGTGCTCCATAAATACCCTGAATTTATATTTAATGTAATTTATACACTCAATATCTGCCTCCCCCTCTAGACTGTCAGCTCGTTGTGGGCAGGGAATGTGTCTGCTATATTGTTCTACTGTCCTTTTCCAACTGCTTACTACAGTGCTCGGCACACAGGAACACCCTCAATAAATACCATTCATTTATATTTAATGTAATTTATACACTTGATGCCTGCCTTCCCCTGTAGACTGTCGGTTCGTTGTGGGCAGGGAATGTGTCTGCTATATTGTTCTACTGTCCTCTTCCAAACGCTTAGTACAGTGCTCTGCACAGAGGAAGCACTCAGTAAATACCCTTAATTATTTACGTTTCTCTTTTATAAGCCCAGGGGATAGTATAATGTGTCAATATAACAGACACATCCCCTGCCCACGAGGAACTTCCAGCCTGGAAGGGAAGGGAGACATGAATATAAATAAATCAGTGACAGATATGGACATAAGTGGTGTGGGCCTGGGAGGGGGGATGAAGAAAGGGAGCGAGTCGGGGCGACGCAGAAGGGAGCGGGAGAAGAGGAAAGGAGGGCGCAGGCAGGGAAGGCCTCTGGGAGGAGGTGGGCTTTAATAAGGCTTTTAAATGAGGGAGAGCTTCATCAAGGAGTCCCCTGGGCTTAGGTAGGGAAGGCCACTTGGAGGAGATGTGCCTTCTTGGAGGCTTTGCAAAACGGGGAGAGCTTTACCCCGGGAGTCTCCCGGGCCCCGTCAAACAGGTGGCTATTTTTATGAGCTGCGTTAAACGAAATCTAGCCGGCCCAGGGACTCTCCCCAGGCGACCCTGCCCTGATGCGATGAGAAGAGATTCCTAATTAGAGATGTGGCAGAGGCAGATTCCTGCCCAGTTCGCTCTTCTGCAGGGGTGGGAGTAAGAGGAGGAGGAGGAGAAGGAGGGAGATGAGGAGGAGGGAGAGGAGGAGGAGGAGGAGAAGGAGAAGGACAAGGAGGAGGACAAGGAGGAAGAAGAGGAGGAGTAGGGGGAGGAGGGAAAGGAGGAAGAGGAGAAGGAGAAGGACAAGGTGGAAGAGGAGGAGGAGAAGGAGGAGAAGGACAAGGAGGAGAAGGACGAGGAGGAAGAGGAGGAGGAGAAGGACAAGGAGGAAAAGGAGGAGGAGGAGAAGGAGGAGGAGGGAGATGAGGAGGAGGAGGAGGGAGAGGAGGAGGAGAAGGACAAGGAGGAAGAGGAGGAGTAGGAGGAGGAGGGAAAGGAGGAAGAGGAGGAGGAGAAGGAGGAGAAGGACAAGGAGAAGACAAGGAGGAAGAGGAGAAGGAGGAGAAAGACAAGGAGGAGGAGGAGGAGGAGAAGGACAAGAAGGAGGAGGAGAAAGAAGAGGAGAAGTAAGAAGAGGAGGAAGAGGCGGAGGAGGAGATGGAGGAGGAGAAGGAAGAAGAGGAGGAGGAAGAGGAGGACGAAGAGGAGGAGGACAAGGATGAGGAGGAGCAGGAAGGGAGACTGGCAGGGAGCAATTTGGTCCTTGGGCCACTTAGCAACTGGGGTTTGAGTTCCCCAGGGTTTCAACCGACACCTCCCAGAGTCAGGTGAAGCGGCGTGGCCTAGTGGCTAGAGCCCAGGCCTGGGAGTCAGAAGAACCTGGGTTCCAATCCCGGCTCCTCCACTTGTCTGCTGCGTGGCTCCGTCACCTCACTCCTCTGGGCCTCAGTTCCCTCATCTGTAAAATGGAGATGAACGCTGTGAGCCCCACGAGGGACGTGGACCGTATCCAACCTCATTAGCCTGTATCTACCCCAGTGCTTAGAACAGTGCGTAGCACATAGTAAGCGCTTCAGAAATACTGTAATTATTATTAGAGTGTCCATCTATTGACCCCTCTGGGGTTTACCCTTTGATAACACCTGCCATGCAGCGATTTAGTCAGGGGCCCCCGGGACATCACAAAGCAGGCAAAGTAACCGCCTGAGCCGAGGACACCGTCCTGGGGTGAGATACTAATAACGATCGCGGTACTAATTAAGCGCTTACCATGTTCCAGCCACCTTTCTGCCCACTGAGGTAGAACCAAGCTAATCAGATTGGACTAGTCCCCGTCCCGCGTGGGGCTCACCGTCTTCATCCCCATTTTACAGATGAGGGAACCGAGGCCCAAAGAAGTGACGTGACTTGCCCAAGGTCACCCAACGGACGAGTGGCGGAGCCGGGACCGGGACCCGGGACCTCCCGGCTCCCAGGCCCCGGCTCCGGCGGCTGGGCCGCAGCGGCCCGTCTGGCCGGTGGCCCCGGGGCCGTGACTTTGCTTGTCATCAAGCGGCCTCTGCTCGCAGTTGGCTCAGGCCATATGGCGCATTCACTCACTCTCCTAGGAGTCACTAGATCCCTTCCCAAGTATGAAGGTGTCAGCGAAAGTCTACCTTCTCCTCTGGAAACGCAACCCAAGACATCAGCCTGCTGATGCTCATAAAAATAACAGCCCGATTTTATGGGGCCCGGGGGACCCTCGCTATGAAACCCCAGAGTCACCCGGCCCGGGGGACGCACAACCGAGGACGGGGCCTGGTGGACCGGGGGGCCTACGGAGACCAGGGTGGCTGGGGCGACGGAGGCGGGTGGACCCAAAATCTTACACTACGACTAGACTAGGCTACGCGAGACCGTAAGCCCGTTGTGGACGGGGACTGTGTCTATCGGCTCTGTTGTAGCGCTGTATTGGACTCTCCCAAGTGCTCAGTACAGAGCTCCGCGCACGGTAAACACTCAACAAATGCCACCGACGGATTAATTAAGACTCTTCAAGGCGTTCTGCCACGGGGCGGGGGGGTGGGACCTGGGTGAAGGTTACAGACCCAGGAGGGGTGCTGTACCCCAAATTTCAGCCTCCACCCTCAAAGCAAAGGGGCTCCCATCGGAGCAAGTCTCCAACCCACAAAAGGCAACGTTTTTTCCCCGCAGGGGATGTTCTCGGGGTCAAGAGTATCAGAAAGCACGAGAGTTTGGATGAGATCACGAGTGAGCAGTTGATATGAGATGAGGAGAAGGAAGTTTTAGGTGGTGTCTGGGGGTCCGTGAGGGGCTCTGGAAGAAGAGTCAGGGATGGAGAGGGGAGAGTCGGGGTGTTGGATGGTTTGTAGGGGGTCCCTGGGGTGCGTCAGGGGTCTGTGCTGGGTCACTGGGGAGACTCAGAGGCGGAGAGGGGGTAGTCGGGGTGTCGGACGGTCCGTTCCAGGTCACCGAAGGGAGAGTCGGGGGTGGAGAGGGGAAAATCGGAGGTGTCGGATGATCTCCATGCGGGTCGCCGGGGAGAGGCAGGGATGAAGATGGAGAGTTGTGGGTGTTGGATGTCAATGTGGGTCCCGGGAGGAAGAGTCAGGGATGGAGAGAGGGGAAAGTCGGGGGGGGGGGAGAGGGGAGAGCGGGGGTGTTAGTACAGAGCTCTGTACAAAGTAAGCACTCAATAAATACCACTGATCGATTCCCTATGGAACGTAAGCTTGGATTTTTTTTTTTGTATTTGTTTAGCACTTCCTATGTGCCAAGCACTGTTCTAAGCGCTGGAGGGGGACACACAAGGTCATCAGGTTGTCCCACGAGGGGTTCACAGTCTTCACCCCCATTTTCAGATGAAGGAACTGAGGTGCACAGAAGTGAAGTGACTTGCCCAAAGTCACACAGCTGACAAGCGGCGGAGCGGGGATTAGAACCCCCAACCTCTGACTCCTAAGCCCGGGCTCTTGCCACTGAGCCGCGCTGCTGCTGCTTGTTGCGGGCAAGGAGTGCGTCTACCAACGCTCTTATATCGGAATCTCCCAAGTGCTTAGTACAGTGCTTGGCACAAACTAAGCTCTCAATAAATGTCAGTGATTGATTCCCTCTAGACGATAAACTCGTTGTGGGCAAGGAATGTGTCTAGGCCCACTCTGGTACACTGTACCTACCAAGTGGTTAGTACAGTGCTCAGCACGCAGTGAACGCTCAATAAATATGACCGATTAATCGACTGGCAGCCACTCCTCTCTTTTAGAGGCCAATAAGTTGTATTCTCCCCACAGCTCACTCACCCCTCACCCCCTTCAGAGAACAAAAACTTGTCCAACGTTCTCCCTAAACCCGCCCCGTTATATTTTCCCAGGTGACTTACAATTGTCGAGACTTTCAGGGAGAATCCGTGTCCACAAAGATGGATTTTGTTTTTCCATTTGCGGGAACTTCCCTGCCGCCCGATGTCATCGCCGGCCCCTCGTCTGGACGGGAACTGACAGATGCCGTTTTCTGGGTGGTCCAGACACTCGTAATTCTCCCCAAATCCTGGCTCAGACCAAGCACGGTGGGTTTTCGGGATCCGGGATCGGCTGGGACTGGCCCTGGAAGATTAGGATTCAGGGCAGGGTGAGGATAGGAATAACAACAACAACAATGAGAAGGAGAAGCACCGCGGCCTAGCGGAAAGAGCTTGGGTCCGGGAATCAGAGGACCTGGGTGCTAATTCCGGGGCTGCCAACCGCTCGCTGTGTGATCTTGGGCCAGTCGCTTCAGTTCTCTGTGCCTCGGTTTCGTCAAACGTAAAATGAGGATTCGATACCTGTTCTCCCTCCTACTTTAATGTTGGTATTGGTTAAGCACTTAGTATGTGTAGAGCACTGTTCCAAGCGCTGGGGGACATACAGGGTCATCAGGTTGTCCCACATGAGGCTCACAGTCTCAATCCCCATTTTACAGATGAGGTCACGGAGGCCCAGAGAAGTGAAGTGTCTCGCCCACAGTCACACAGCTGACAAGGGGCAGAGCCGGGATTTGAACCCATGACCTCTGACTCCCAAGCCCGGGCTCTTACCACTGAGCCACGCTGCTTCTCTACCGTGAGCCCCACGAAGGGCCAGGACTGTGTGTGACCTGATTAGCTTGTACCTACCCCAGTGCTTAGAACAGTGTTCGACACATAGTAAGCCCTTAATATTGACGCCTGTTTGCTCGTTTTGATGTCTGTCTCTCCCCACCCCCTAGACTGTGAGCCCTCTGTGGGGATCAGGGATCGTCTCTCTCTATTGCCGACTTATTCATTCCAAGCGCTTAGTACAGTGCTCTGCACATAGTGAGGGCTCAATAAATACTATGGAGTGAATGAATATTGCCAAATTGTACTTTCCAAGCGCTCGGTACAGAGCTCTGCCCTCAGTAAGCGCTCACTAAGTACGATTGCATGAATGAATGAATATAAACACCAAACGGACACATTCCCTGCCCACAGGCAGCTTACACCACGAGGCCCACCTAGGTCGGGGACTGTTTTCGACCCTTGAATCTACCCCGGCACTTAGGACGGTGCCTGGCACGTAGTAAACGTTGGAAAAAAATACCATAAAGATACAGATAACCGCGCTCCGCCCACCCCCTCGGAAAACCCAACACAGAGGCGACGTGCGGAAGAGAGGGTGGATGGGAAGGGAGGGCTTAGTCGGAGAAGGCCGCTGGGCAGAGATGGGGTTGGGATAAAACTCTTCCTGACACGGGCCCATGTGCCTCAGTGGTGGTTCTTGCCCCGTGGACGGGTCAGTTGATATTTTTAGCCGTCCTCCGCGTTCCGAGATGACACTGCTGACGGGGATATTCCATCTCTGTGCGGGCAAGGGCTGTTGAAATCTTGTCCCTTCTACCGTGTACCCTTGAAAATCCAGCAGGGTCCCTATCACCTCCCTAAATAGGGCCGTTGGGATATATCCAGGGGCTGTGCCTCCCGGTGCCGTCGTCTCCTCGGGGCGAGAGGGCAGCTTCGACGCCCACCTCGTACCCTGGGTCGCGAGATCCCGACGGCCTTCTCTCCGGCCCCTCTCCGCCGTCCTCAGCACTTTCGTCCGGATCGGTTTTCGGACTCCGCTATTTAAGGGCTTACTCCTCCGCCCACCCACCTCTCCGCCTTCTTGCTCCTCCAGCCTGGAAATCGTTTGGTGACTTCCCTCTTTAGCTCCTTGAAGGCCGGGATCTTGTCTTTTACCTCTTGTGGACTCTCCCGAGGGCTTCGCAAAGTGCTCTGCACACAGAAAGGCGCTCGATCAGTACCGGCGATTGACAGATCGTTAGCTCCACGAGGGCAGTGATCTGGCCGTGGGTTCTAATCCCGGCTCCTCCACGTCTGCTGTGCGATCTCGGGCAAGTCACGTCACTTCTCTGGGCCTCGGTTTCCTCATCTGTAAAATGGGGATCGGGACCGTGAGCCCCAAGTGGGACGGGGGCTGTTTCCGACCCGATTCGCTGTATCCGCCGCAGTGCTGAAAACAGTGCCTGGCACATAGTGAGCATCTAACAAATACGGTAAAAGTTAAATTAAATTAAATCATCTTTTACCTCTATTGGACTCTCCCAAGGGCTCAGCACAGCGGCCTGCACGTGGGAGGCGCTCAAAAATACGACTAGGTGATCAATATCAGAATGGCAGCATGGGCTAGAGGAAAGAGCCCGGGTTCGGGAGTCAGAAGACCTGGGTTCTTATCTCGGTCTGCTGTGTCATCTTGGACAAGTCACCGCACTTCTCTGTGCCTCCGTTTTCTCAACTTTAAAACGAGGATGAAGACTGTGAGCCCCACGTGGGACACGGTCGTGTGTCCAACCTGATTAGCTGGTGTCTACCCCAGTGCGCAGTAAAATGTACTAGACCTTACGCTCGTCTCTAGACTGTAAACTCGCCGTGGGCGGGGATGGTGTCAGTTTATTACAGCGTACTCTCCCAAGCGCTTAATAGAGTGCGCTGCACCCAGTAAGTGCTCAATAAATACGACTGAGCGAATGTCTGAATGGATGAATGCCTGGCACCTAGGAAGCGCTTAACAAATCCTATTAAAAAAACAAAAACCCCCAAATCGATAGATGGATAGACTGTAGATGGATAGACTGTAGGATCCTTGAGGGCAGGAGTCTCGTCTTTGTCTTATTTTTTCTCAACCAGTTGTGCTCTTCTCCCTTCCTACCTCTGCTCCACATCACCCACCCGCCTTGAGCCCGCCATCTCTGCCCACGCGGCTCTGCCGATCGGCTCGGCTCACTCTTCCTCTCCCGCTCCACGTCTCCCGGCCGGAATACAGGACGGCGAAACCTGGGGACTCGCAGGCCCGGCCGGATCGCCTCTCGGTGGGCCGGAGGGGTGGGAGCCGGCAGAGGGGTCAGTGTCGGGGATGTGCCTTGGCAGCAGTGGGCCCGGAGGCGGCCCCCTGCCCAGCTCGGTGCCAACTGCCTGACGGGAAAGCGTCAAGGGACTGGCAGAGCTGAGCTGGGCGCAGATTCTCATCTACGACCCGTTTCCTGCCTTGCGAACGGCTTTGCCGTTCTAGACCGTCAGCTCGTTGAGGGCAGGGAATGTGTCCGTTAGACTGCACTCCCCCAGGCACTCAGTAAAGCGGTCTGCACTTGCTAAGCGCCCGAGAGACACCACTGACCGCCTGCCTGACTGACCTGAGCCCCCCCAGGCACGGAAGAAACCCATCCAGAGGACCCCCCCGCGGGTCAAAAGCCGCCGGAGACGTTCTTTTCCCCAAATCTCCCTTGTCCTTCTACACTTTACCTTTGTTCTCGTCTTTGTGACGAGTCATAATTGCCCCTTCTCTACTTACTCCGAGTAAACCCGGCGGTTTTCAAGGATAGAATCCAGTGCCCTTTCAGAACGGATTTCCGGAATATTAGCGGTGATGGGACACTTCCTTGAAGTCATCGTCATCATCATCATCATCACGGTATTTGTTAAGCGCTCACTATGTGCCGAGCGCTGTTCTAAGCTCTGGGGGAGATACTAGGTATCAGGTCGTCCCGCGTGGGGCTCACAGTCTTCATCCCCATTTTACAGATGGAGTAACTGAGGCCCAGAGAAGCGAAGTGACTTGCCCAAAGGCACACAGCAGACAAGTGGCGGAGCCGGGATTAGAACCCACGACCTCGGACTCCCAAGCCCGGGCTCTGTCCACTGAGCCGCGCTGCTTCTCTACTCTTCTCAACTCCGGTACTATTTTGTGGAGCAAAGGGCTCTTTAAAAAATAGGATTTGGGAAGTGTTTTCTATCTGCCAGGCATCATACTAAGCTCTGAGGCAGATACAACTCGATCAGGTTAGTCCAAATCCCACGTGGGGCTCTCGGGCTTAACCCCTATTTTACAGATGAGGGAACTGAGGCACAGAGAAGTAAAGTGACTCCCCCAAGGTCACACAGCCAAGTGGGGGAGCCGGCATTAGAACCCATGACCTTCTGACTCCCAGGCCCGGGCTCCGTCCACCAGGCCCGGCCGCAGACTGGCTAGTTCAGGGTCTCCTGTCCGAAGTGTCAAACTTCCCGAGTGGAGCTGGTGAGCCGGGGGGGAGCTTACCCTGTCCTCTTCCAGGCGCTTAGTACAGCGCTCCGCACACGGTAAGGGCTCGATAAATACGACTGGCTGACCGACTGGACAGGGAGAAGGGAGGCGAGCAGAGGCCCTGAAGGCCCGGCCACAGTTAGCGTCGACCTCCTGGGCGAATCGCCCCCCTCCTCCGCTCGGGATCCTCCCGCGTGGGCCGGGAGCCAGGCATCCCGGCCTCTGAGCCCGGGTTTTAAATTGCCGGAGAAAAGGCCTCAAGAACTAAAAACGGGTTAGGGGTGGAAAGGAGTCATGTAAGGAGGAAAACAAGTTTTAAAATACCGAGTGACGCGGCCCCATTCGCGGGAGGGATTTAACGGGGCCTCATCCCGACCCTCCGATCCTTCCCGGGGAAGGCTCCTTCTGTGGGCTGAAGGTCATCGCGTGACGAGGTCGGGAACAGCTCCAGAAGACGGGGCTTGTCTTTCATCACAAGGGTAACTGTCTCCTCACAGGGCTTTTGCGCCCGGCACCTCGGACACCGGAACCGGGCCGGGGGAAAGAAGGGCATTTCTCCCGCCGCCTCCCGACTTCGCTCTTGGGGGTGACTCCCCGATTCGCTCATGGTGAGGTGGCGGGCCTCCCCGTGGGGACGTTTCATCCAGAAAGAGTTAGGGATCAGCGGGGACTTGGGGAACCTACGGTTCCGCGTCTCTGTCACCGGCGCAAACCTCCCGTTTCCCAGGATCCCGGCACCCCCTTCGCCCACGGGGAAACCTGGGTGGGGAGGGGGGGCTGGAGGCCGTTCGTTGGGGCTCAGATTGGGAGGACGCCTGCAGACCCGTCCCCTAAAAAGCCTCCTGACACAAAGTTCGCACCCCAGGAGTTGGTTAGAAGGAAGAGAGCCTGCCGCTTCAACAGGAGAATGAAAAGCGGCTTCATCAGGAGAATCGAGGCCCTGCCGGCCCGTGGCCACATAGGCCGGTGACGGAAACCGGAGCAGGCTGCGAGAGCCGACTGGTCAAAGTGGGGGCCTGGGGCAGGCCCCCGGCTGGGGGGGGGCTAGGGAGGGTCCCGCCCCAGAACACCGGTGTGACGAGGCCAGGGTGGACGCGGGAGTCGTTGCGGTTTAGGTCGAGACCGTAAGCTCCTCTCTAGACTGTAAGCTCACTGTGGGCAGGGGACCTGTCCCGGTCATTTTGGACTCTCTCAGGGGCTTAGGACAACGCTCTGCACACAGTAAACGCTCAGTCGATACCACGGATCGATTGATTGATTTAGGGCCGGGTTCCTGCGGGGAAAGGCCTCGGAAAGTCGTCCGAGCCGGCTTCCGGGGGGACCGAGGCCTCTCTCGGTTCGGATGCCCCGGGGTGGCCGGAGGCTGGGTGGGCCTGCGGAAAACGAAAATCTAGTGTGGCTCTTTGGGTCGTCCTTTCCTCCCTCCACTCAACTGGATTTTCTCCCCAGTCTGCAATAAGGAGGCTTAAAGTCGGGCCCCCCACCACAACCTCTCTCTTCCCTCTCTCCACCTCGGTTTTGATTTCCGCAGCCCTTCCCGACTGTCCCGTGTCTGCCTCCTCCAGCCGGCCCCCGCTGGCCCGGGCCCACGGGGCCCATCTCCCGCCCCGGACCGAGTCGGGCCGTGGCTTGACCAACTCCCTCCGGGCTTCGCTTCCTCCCCGGCTCCCCGTCCCGTTCCCACAAGCACATTTATAACGGCGTCGCCCCTCCCCCGTATCACTCACCACCCCCTCCCACCCCCTCTCGGGATAGATCGCTTGTTCCTCGCTATACTGCTCCTCTCGGTCGGCCAGTGCTGGAGACCGTGATCTCCGGGGCCCTCCGTCCAGGGCCCACGGCCTGGGGCCTAAGTAATAATAATAACAACTAATTATGGCATCTGTTAAGCGCTTACTACGTGCCAAGCTCTATACTGGGCGCTGGGGTGGATACAAGCAGATCGGGAGGGACACGATTCCTATCCCGGGTGGGGCGCGCAGCCCCCATTTTACAGATGAGTCAGTCAATCGTATTTATTGAGCGCTTACTAGGCGCCGAGCACTGTACTAAGCGCTTGGGAGAGCACGACGGAACAGTAAGCGGACACATTCCCCGCCCACAGTGAGCTTACAGTCTCGAGGGGAGATACAATTCGATCAGACCAGAGAGAGTCTCTGTCCCACCTGGGGTTCAGGGTCTAAGGGGAAGAGAGAACAGGTATTTAATTCCCATTTTACCCCTAAGGAAACTGAGGCAGAGAGGAGATTAGAGATTTGCTCACGGCAGGCCAGGGGGAAGAGCCAGGATTAAAACCCTCACCTCCTGATTCCTACTCATCCAGTAGTATTTATTGAGCGCTTACTATGTGCAGAGCACTGGACTAAGCGCTTGGAATGGACAATTCGGCAGCGGATAGAGACAATCCCTGCCCAACGACGGGCTCACAGTCTCCTGCGCTCTTTCCACTAGGCCACACTGCCTCTCATGCTTCGTGGACTGTGAGCCCGTCGTTGGGCAGGGATTGTCTCTACCTGCTGCCCAACTGTCCATTCCAAGCGCTTAGTACAGGGCTCTGCACACAGTACGCGCTCAATAAATACGATTGAACGAATGAATAAATCTCAACTGGGTATCATTTCCCCCAGGACCTCGCTCTTCAGTCATTCAGGGGTTTAATAAGTGTGATTAACGCCGATACTATAACTCACCACACGCGCCTACTCGACTATCCCTCGGCCAGTCTGATTTGGGAAGACGATGCGACCGCAGCTCCAGAACTCCAAGAAGCAAATCTGACGCGACTCACCAGCCCTGACATGTTCCGTCTTCGCTGAGAAGCGGCGCGGCTCAGCGGAAAGAGCCCGGGCTTGGGAGTCAGAGGTCGTGGGTTCTAATCCCGGCTCCGCCGCTCGTCGGCTGGGTGACTCTGGGCAAGGCACGTCACTTCCCTGGGCCTCGGTTGCCTCATCTGGAAAATGGGGATTAAAATGACTGTGAGCCCCAGGTGGGAAAAGCTTCTATCTCCCCCAGCGCTTAGAACAGTGCTCGGGACATAGTAAGCGCTCAACGAATGCCATCGTTATTCTTATTTATTATTCTCAAACAATTCAAAGTACCTGGCCAGCCCAACTTTGCCTATTTTTATCACGGGGATTAACCTTCGGGAAAATCATGCTCTCCATCCAAATGAAGGTAACCGAGGCCCAGAGAAGTGAAGCGTCACCCAGCAGACAAGTGGCGGAGCCGGGATGAGAACTCGTGACGTTCTGACTCCCGGGCCCGGGCTCTACCCACTACGCCACGCTGCCTCAACCTCAGAAGTCACAGCCCAAGGTCCTCAGTCCGGGCCCATACCCCAGGGGCTACAATCTGGAGCCTTCACCCCGGACCCCACAGCCCAGGGCCTAAAGCCAGGAGCCCAAAGCCTAGGGCTCGAAGCCCAGGATTCACAAGCCAGGGGTCTCCGTCCAGGTCCCCCGCAGTCAGGGGCTGACGGCCCGGGCCCGGGGCTGAAGCCCACGGCCCCCGGGCCAGAGGCTAGGGAGTCACTCTCAACCTCACCACCTTGTATCTACCCCAGCCCTCAGGACAGTTCCGGCACACCGTAAACTTAACAAATGCCGTTTAAAAAAAAAAAAGGAGGGAGAAGAAGTACTGTATCCCTAATTTCATTTATTCAGGTTGAATCCGCCCACCCCGCCTCCTTCCCTGCTCTGGGTATGCCTACTTTCCCATGCCCCTCCTATCTCATCTGGCCGCTCTCTTACTCCAACCCGGCCCGCACCCTGCGCTCCTCTCATGCCAACCTTCCCGCTGTCCCTCCATCCCGTCTATCTCCCGCCAACCCCTGGCCCACGTCTTCCCTCCGGCCTGGAACCCCCTCCCTCCTCATATCCGACAGATGACGACTCTCCCCTCCCTCGAAGTCTTACCGAAGAGAAGGCCCATCTCCTCCAAGAGGCCTTCCCTGATTAAGCCCTCCTCTCCTCTTCTCCCGCTCCCGCCGCACCCCCCTCGCACTGGGATTAGTTCCCTTTTTCCGTCCCTCCCTCAGCCCCACAGCGCTTACGTCCGTATCTGTCAATTATTTATTTCTGTCTCCCCCTCTAGACGGTAAGCTCGATGTAGGCAGGGAACGTGTCTATACCGACTCCGTTGTATCGTCCTCTCCCAAGCATCACGGTCCAGCGGAGAGAGCCCGGGCCTGGGGGTCGGAAGGACCTGGGTTCAAATCCCAGCTCTGCCAACTGCTTTCGGTGTGGCCTCGGGCAAGTCACTTAACTCCTCTGTGTGTCTGTCTCCGTTTCCTCAACTGTAAAAGGGGGATACCTGTTCCCTCCAACTTAAACTGTGAGCCCCGTGGAGGGCAGGGACTGTGTCGAGACCTGGTTAACTTGACCCTTCCCCAGCAATAATAATGTTGGTATCTGTTAAGCGCTTACTATGTGCAGAGCACTGTTCTAAGCGCTGGGGTAGATGCAGGGTCATCAGGTCGCCCCACGTGAGGCTCACGGTTAATCCTCATTTTACAGATGAGGTAACTGAGGCCCAGCGAAGTGAAGTGACTCGCCCACAGTCCCCCAGCTAAGCGGCGGAGCCGGGATTCGAACCCGTGACCTCTGACTCCCAAGCCCGGGCTCTTTCCGCTGACCCACGCTGCTTCTCTAAGTACTTAGAGTAGCGTTAAGACACAGAGTAAGCACTTTGCAAATCAATCGACCAAACCCGAGCGTTTAGTACAGTGCGCTGCACATAGTAAGTCCTCAATAAATACGAGTGATTGATTTGTCTGAAAGAGGGGAAGCAGATAAATTACAGTGCTTTGAACGACTGATCGGTCTGCAGTGGGGGAAGCGGAATGGTTTAGCCCGGGCTTGTGAGTCAGAGGATGTGCGCTCTAATTCCCGTTCCGCCACTTGTCTGCTGTGTGACCTTGGGCAAGTCACTTTACTTCTCCGGGCCTCGGTTATCTCATCTGTAAAATGGGGATTGAGACTGTGTGCCCCACGTGAGGCAACTTGATTACCCTATATCTACCCCAGGGCTTAAAACAGAGCTTGGTATACGTAGTAAGTGTTTAACAGATACCATAATAACAATAATAATATGACTATTAATAGGGGGATTGACCAGGCCTCCCCCCAGGACTTATTGGGCCAAATCCTACCAGTCGGTCATTCAGTCAGTTGCATTTATTGAGAGCTTACTGTGTAAACAGCATCATATTAAACATATGGGAGAGTACAATGGAACGATAGACAGACACGCTCCCCGCCCACAACGAGCTGACCGTCTAGACGGGGAGACAGACGTGAATAGAAATAAATAAATGACAGATCTGGACGTAAGTGCCGTAGGGCTGGGAAGGGGGATGAATAGAGAGAGCGAATCAGGGCGACACAGAAGGGAGTGGGAGAAGAGGAAAGGGGGGCTTAGTCTGGGAAGGTCTCAGAGGAGACGGGCCTCCGAAAAGACTTGGAAGTGGGGGAGGAGGAGGATTTGAGTGGGGGATTTGAGGAGGGAGGACGTTCCAGGCAAGAGGCGGGACGTGGGCGAGAGGTCGGCGGCGAGGCGGACGAGATGGAGGGACGGGGAGAAGCTCGGCATTAGAGGAGCGAAACGCGGGGGCCGAGTTGGAGTAGGAAAGCAGTGAGGTGAGGTAGGAGGGGGCGAGGGGATTGAGGGCCAGTGGTGAGGTGTCTCTGTTTGATGCGGAGTTAGAGGGGCAACCACCGGGTGTTCTCGAGAAGAGGGGAAATAAGGCCTGAATGTCGCCCTCAGATCTAGCAACCCCTCATCAGCCATAATGCAACAGCCCGTGGAGCCCCTGGCCCCGGCAGCCCTGAGGACAGACAGGCCGGGCAAGAGGTCCGCTCTTCCCATCGAAGGAGAAACGCTCCTCGGCGGATTCCGACGGTATTGGGGAAAAGCTCCCCCGGGGGTGGGAAACGAGCACGGAAACGAAGGCCTCTGGCGGTAACCAGACACTGTCCGTAGCCTGCTAGGGAGGTGAGAATCCGCCAACACGTCGTGGGTCGCTATATCCAGCAGCTGCTGACAAACACCGCTTATCCAAACTTCACCTCGAATACTCACTTCACTGGTTACGGCGCGAGCCCACCCCAAACCCTCGGCACGGACCCCCGCCAGGAGAACTGCATCGTTTAGGGGCTTAGAATCAAGGCGGGGATCTCGGCTCAGTGGGGGATCGAGACCGGGAGCCCCGTGGGGGACGGGGACCGTCCCCGACACGATCGGCTTGGATCTACCCCAGGGTTCAGAGTGAAGTATGGAGCGGGGAGAGACAGGAGGCGGGGAGGGTCAGGGAGGAGGCGGATGCGGTCGTCAAGGGAGGATAGGATAAGTGCGTGGATTGACCTGGGAACATTTCTGGATGGAGAGGAAAGGGTGGATTCGCGTGACGTTCCGAAGGCTAAATGGACAGGATCTGGTGATGGGTTGAATATGTGCGTCGTACGGGAGAGATGATTCGAGGAGATGCCAAGGTTCCAGGCTTGCGAGATAGGGAGATTCGTGGTATTGTCTACAGTGACGGGAAACGGAGGGGGAGGACAGGGTTTGGGTGGTAAGATAAGGAGCTCTCTTTTGGACGTGCTAAACTGGAGATGCCGGTGGGTCATCCAAGCAGAGATGTCCTCCAGGCAGGAGGAAATGTGAGAGGGGTCAGGCCCGGAGAGGTAAATCTGGCAATCGCCTGCCTAGGGACGGTAGTCGAAGCCGTGGGAGCGAATGAGTTCTCCAAGGGAGATGGAGGTGGAGATGGAGAACAGAAGGGGACCCAGATCTGAGCCTCTGAGGGACTCCCGGAGTTAGGGAGTGGGAGGCAGAGGAAGAGGCTGCGAAAGAGACCGAGAAGGAGAGGTCGGAGAGATGAACATTAGGAGAGGACGGTGCAGAGCGGTACTCGGAGTGACGGGATTTACTGAACGCTTACCGAGTTCAGGACTGACACTCGGGAAACACTTGGGAAAGCATCGCAGAAGTAGAAGCCGTTCCCTGGCCACAAGAAGCTCCCGCTCTAACGGGAGAGCGAGACGTCAAATTATTTCCAACTAGGGGAGCGGCAGGATGAACAAGGATTCAATAGGGAGCAGAAAGGATAGGCCAGAATGAAATATGAGAATGAGTAAATGATTGTAAGGGCGAGGGTTAAAATGCGCCTACCAATTCTGTTGTATCGCGCTCTCCCGAGTGCTATTACAGTGCTCTGCACAGAGTCAGCGCTCATTAAATATCCCCCGATGACGACGCCACACAAGGACTGAGGGAAGGCACCCCATCATTGCTGGAAATTGGAGATTTGCGTGAATGACAGTTGAGCCCCGTGAGGGTCTGGTATCTTAACCCAGCCAACAGTACAGTGCTTGGCACATAGTCAGCACTTCACAAAAACCACAGTGCTCTCATCCTCATCGACTAGTCAGTGTATTCTTCCTCCCTCAGCACCCACAGTAGTCAACCTACTTATCGATCGCTGCTATTTGTTAAGCGCTTACCATGTGCCCTGCACTGTTCTAAGCGCTGGCGGAGACACGAGATATTCAGGTCGGACCCGCTCCCTGTCCCCCACGGGGTTTCCCAGTCTAAGTAGGAGGGACAACAGGCAGTGAAGCTCTATTTTCCAGATAACAGCACACACAGAGACATTAAAGGACTTGCCCAAGGTCACGCAGCAGGCACGTGGCGGAGCCGGGATTAGAACCCAGATCCTCCGACTCCCAGGCGCCCGTGCCCTTTCCGCTGGACCACACTGCTCCTATTCCGTGAGGCTCTACAGTTGGTCCTGGAGGGCGGGTCCGGCCATCACCCTCCTCTGACCCCAGGCCCACGGTCCCGTAGATTGACCGGTCTCTGGATCAGGTAATAATAATAATAATAATCGTGCTGTTCGTTAAGCGCTTACTATGTGCCAGGCACTGTGCTAAGTGCTGGGATGGATACAAGCAAATCAGGTCAGACACAGCCCCCGTCTCACGTGGGGCTCACAGTCTCAATCCCCATTTTCAGATGAGGGAACTGAGGCACAGAGAAGTGAAGTGACTTGTCCAAAGTCACACGGCCGACAAGTGGCGGAGCCGGGATTAGAACCCAAGCCCGGGCCCAACACCCACCCAGGTGAGAACGAGGAAGGCGAACGCGATTTCCAGCCCCGGCGTGGCCTCGAGAACTAATGCTTGTAATAAATTCCGTATTTATTCCTATTAATGTCTGTCTCCCCATCTAGCCTCGTCTCAGCTCGTTCTGTTGGATCGGACTCCCCCGAGCGCTTCGCACAGTGCTCTGAACACAGTAAAGGCTCCATACGTACCTCTGATCGACCGACGGATAATGCTCCCAGCTGGATCTGAAGCAGCGTGGCTCAGTGGAAAGAGCCCGGGCTTGGGAGTCAGAGTTCAGGGGTTCGAATCCCGGCTCTGCCACTCGTCAGCTGTGTGACTGTGGGCGAGTCACTTCACTTCTCTGTGCCTCAGTGACCCCATCTGTAAAATGGGGATGAAGACCGTGAGCCCCACGTGGGGCAATCTGATGACCCCGTATCTCCCCCAGCGCTTAGAACAGTGCTCTGCACATAGTAAGCGCTTAACAGATACCAACATTATTATTATTATCTGAGCTTCCCTGGAACGAGTTCCGTCCGGGCGTCAGCCTGCCTAAACGCCGGGAAGCCTCCAGACCGTAAGCTCGGGGCGGGCAGGGAACTTGTCTCTTTATTGTTCCGTGGTCCTCTGCCAAGCGCTCTGCGTAGAGTGCTCTGCACAGAGTAAGTGCTCAAGAGAGACAACGGAATGTAAGGCGAAAGACAAAAAAAAAAATCGGGGCCCTAGATGGAGTTTTTTGGGAAATCTGGGACACTCTGTAGACTTGCGCTCGGGCCTCCCGCTACTCTGGCGTGGAGTGTGGCTGCCCAGTGGGGATCGAGGCCAAGATGCCAGGCCCCGTTTTAAATTTCAGTTGTCATGGGACAACAGGATGTCTAAAGTCACAACTCCGAAAGTTAGTCTGACCTTCCCGACTGGCAGGAGGAAAGTCTCAGGGTGAAGGTTCGAGGCGCACGGAAATAAGCGACGGGTTCTCCCAAATCTGCCACCCGCCCGAGGCCTACCTCCCTCTCTCTCATCCCCCCCGCACGTTATAACTGGGATATTATGTTAAGCACTGGGTTAACGGTGTTAAGCACCGTCCTAAATGCCAGATAAAATAGTAGTAATAAATAATGGTATTTGTTATGCACTTAGCACGTGTCAAATACTGTTCTAGGTGCTGGGGAAGAGAACATAATGAACCAATAATGACAAGAATAATAGTGGCATTTGTTGAGCATTTACTATGAGTTAAGCATTTACTCTTTATTTAGTATGTTAACTGCTTACTATGTAACATAATAATGGTAATAATAACAACAATTGTGGTATTTGTTGAGCGTCTACTATGTGTCAAGCACTGTTCTAAATGCCAGATAAAAATAGTAATCATCGATGACAGTATGTGTTATGCACTTACTGTGTGTCAAGCACTGTTCCAGGTGCTGGGGAAGATAAATTCATAAATAAATAATAATGATAATAGTGGTATTTGTTGAGCACTTACTATGAGTTAAGCATTTACTCTTTAAGTATATACTATGTTAAGCGCTTACTATGTAACATAACAATGGTAATAATAATAAATGTGATATTTGTTAAGCATCTACTCTGTGTCAAGCACTGTTCTAAATGCCAGATAAAATAGTAATAACAGATAATAGTATTTGTTATGAACTTACTGTGTGTCAAGCACTGTTCTAGGTGCTGGAGTAGATAAAATCATAAATCAATAATAATGAGAATAATAATTGTGGTATTTGTTAAGCATCTACTATGTGTCAAGCACTGTTCTAAATGCCAGATAAAATAGTAATAATAGATGATAGTATTTGTTTTGCACTTACTGTGTGTCAAGCACTGTTCTAGGTGCTGGAGTAGATAAAATCATAAATCAATAATAATGATAATAATTGTGGTATTTGTTAAGCGTCTACTATGTGTCAAGCACTGTTCTAAATGCCAGATAAAATAGTAATAATCCATGATAGTATTTGTTATGCACTTACTGTGTGTCAAGCACCGTTCTAGGTGCTGGAGTAGATGAAATCATAAATCAATAATAATGATAATAATAATTGTGGTATTCGTAAAGCGTCTACCGTGTGTCAAGCACTGTTCTAAATGCCAGATAAAATAGTAATAATCGATGATATTATTTGTTATGCACTTACTGTGTGTCAAGCACTCTTCTAGGTGCTGGGGTAGATCAAATAATAAATCAATAATAATACTGGTATTTGTTGAGCATTTACTATGACTTGAGCGTTTACTCTTTAAGTATTTACTATGTTAAGCACTTACTATGTAGCATAATAATAATTGTGGTATTTGCTAAGCATCTACTATGTGTCAAGCACTTTTCTAAATGCCAGATAAAATAGTAATAAGAGATGATAGTATTTGTTATACACTCACTATGTGTCAAGCACCGTTCCAAGTGCTGGGGTAGAATGAAATCATAAAAATAATAATGACAACGATTGTGATATTCGTTGAGCGGGTCCTATGTGCCAAGCACTGTTCTAACTGCCGGGGTAGACAAAAATCATCATCACCGAAACAGTAATAACGGTAATAAAAACAACTGCGATATTTGTTGAGTATTCATTCATTCACTGGTATTCAGTGGCATTCGTTCATTCATTCAGTGGTGTTTATTGAGCGTTTACTGTGTGCAGAGCACTCTACTAAGCGCTTGGAATGTACAATTGAGAAGCAGCGTGGCTCAGTGGAAAGAGCACGGGCTTTGGAGTCAGAGGTCATGGGTTCAAATCCCGGCTCGGCCACTTATCAGCTGTGTGACTTTGGGCAAGTCACTTAACTTCTCGGTGCCTCAGTTACCTCATCTGTAAAATGGGGATTAAGACTGTGAGCCCCACGTGGGACAACCTGATTCCCGTGTCTACCCCAGCGCTTAGAACAGTGCTCGGCACATAGTAAGCGCTTAACAAATACCAACATTATTATTATTATTATTACAATTGGGCAACAGGTAAGCACTGTTGAAGTGCTGGGGTTAAGAAAAT
This sequence comes from Ornithorhynchus anatinus, assembly GCF_004115215.2. Lineage (NCBI taxonomy): Eukaryota > Metazoa > Chordata > Mammalia > Monotremata > Ornithorhynchidae > Ornithorhynchus > Ornithorhynchus anatinus. The sequence continues at coordinate 1,020,222 of NC_041748.1, forward strand.
CATAAAAGTGATAACGGTACTCGGTAAGCGCTACGTGTGAAGCACTGTACTAAACGCCGGGGGTGATACGAGATAATCAGGTCCCAGATGGAGAACAGTAGGAGGGAGAACAGGGATTGAAACCCCATTGTGCAGATGAGGACACTGAGGCACAGAGAAGTGAAGAGACTTGCCCAAGGTCACGCAGCAGACAACTGGTGGAGCTGGGATGAGAACCACCCACCGTCACTAACTCTTTGCCCAAAGTATGGAAGGGTCACGGTGTGGGGCGGAACATGTCCGTCAACTCTGCTGTACTGGACTCTCCCAAGTGCTTTGGGCACGGCTCTCCCCACAGTAGGCGCTCAATAAATACCACTGAAGACGTGACCCCGCTGACGCCTCGGACGTAACATGTCCAAAACAGAACTTCTCATCTTCCCAACCGAACCCCGTCCTGCCCGACTTTCCCATCACCGCGCTAATAAGGAGAATGTTGGTATCTGTTAAGCGTCCACTATGTGCCGAGCACTGTTCTAAGCGCTGGGGTAGATACAAGGCGATCGGGTCGTCCCACGTGGGGCTCACGGTCTTCGTCTCCCTTTTACAGATGAGGGATCGGAGGCCCAGAGAAGTTAAATGACTCGCCCGAGGTCACCCAGCGGGGTCGGGATTAGAACTCACGACCTCGGACTCCCAAGCCCGGGCTCTTCCCACTGAGCCGTGCAGTGGGGGACAGGTAACCGACGGGTGGTGAGGTTCAGGGCCCCCGTCCCCTTTTTGGGAAAACCCCACGTGGGACACGGACCTTGTCCCACCTCATTAGCTTTTACCTACCCCAGCGCTTAGTACAGTGTCCGGCACACGGTAAGTGCTTAAGGAATACCAAAAAAAAAAAAGCGCAAATTGGAAAAAACTGCAGTCTGGAGGTTATTTATGATTTTTCGACTTCCTCTTTTTTGGCTTCGAGAACGCGTCGGTGGATTCTCTAAACTTCTAGGATCCGGTCGGGTTCTGAAATAAAAATTCGAAGCGGCTGGTGACTTTGGATTATCCAACTGCTTGGGCGTCCAGTAGAATGGTGTTGACGTCTGAGCGCCCAGAAGGGTAGGATAACTATCACCGCACCGGAAACTCAGCTAGATTGAAAGCTCCTCGATAATAATAATGGTGATAACTGAGGTATATGTTAAGCGCTCACTATGTGCCGAGCACTGGGGTTGATGCAAGCTGAGCAGGTCCCACATGGTGTTCATGGGAGGGAGACAGAGCCCTGAATTACCCATTTTACAGACGAGGGAACCGAGGCCCAGAGAAGTGAAGCGGCTTGCCCGAGGTCACACAGCGGACAAGCGGGGGAGCCGGGATTAGAACCCACGTCCTCGGACTCCCAGCCCCGTGCTCTTTCCACTGAGCCGCGCCGCTTCTCTTGGCTTCTCTCTGCCTCAGTTCCCTCATCTGCAGAGGGGGAGGGGGTTTAGTCCCCCTCCCCCCTTTTTTGAGAGCTTACTATGTGCTAGACACCGTACTAAGAGCCGGGGTGGATAGAAGTCAATCAGGCTGGACACAGTCCACGAAAGAGCCCGGGCTTGGGAGTCAGAGGTCATGGGTTCGACTCCCGGCTCTGCCGCTTGTCAGCTGGGTGACCGTGGGCAAGTCACTTCACTTCTCTGTGCCTCGGTTACCTCATCTGGAAAATGGGGATTAACCGTGAGCCTCACGTGGGACGACCTGATTCCCCTGTGTCTCCCCCAGCGCTTAGAACAGTGCTCTGCACATAGTCAGCGCTTAACAAATACCAACATTATTATTAAGAAGCAGGAGACGCAACCCCTGCCCACGAGGAGTTTCCCCTCTAACGGGAGTCGAAGCACGCGGGAGGACAGAAAAATTTCTTCCACTCCTGGAAAGGTTCGGCTTGCCTGATGTTTGATTCTCGCGTTGACGTCTGTCTCCCCTTCTAGACTTGAAGCTCGTTGTGGGCAGGGAATGTGTCTACGGACTCTGTTATATCGTCCTCTCCCAAGCGCTTAGTAATTTGTATTTGTTAAGTGCTTACTAGGCGCCGAGCACTGTTCTAAGCGCTGGAGCAGATACGAGGTCATCAGGTTGTCCCTCGTGGGGCTCACAGTCTTCATTCCCATTTTACAGATGAGGGAACTGAGGCTCAGAGAAGAAGCAGCAGGGCTCACTGGAAAGAGCCCGGGCTTGGGAGTCAGAGGTCATGGGTTCGAATCCCGGCTCCGGCACTGGTCAGCTGTGTGTCACTTCACTTCTCCGTGCCTCAGTTCCCTCATCTGAAAAATGGGGGTGAAGACCGTGAGCCTCACGTGGGACCACCTGATGACCCTGTATCTACCCTAGCGCTTAGAACAGTGCTCTGCACATAGTAATTGCTTAACGAATACCAACATTTTTATCATTATAAAGTGACTTGCCCAAAGTCACACAACTGACCAGTGGCGGAGGTGGGATTAGAACCCACGACCTCGGACTCCCAAGCCCGGGGTCTTGCCACTGAGCCACGCTGCTTCTCAAGTAGAGCTCAATAAATACAATCGGCCGACTGAATCAGGCCCCGCCAATCCCGCCGAGGCGAGGAGAGTTCGTTCTCGGTGGTCACACCGGCTCGTGCTTTTTTTTTTTTTTAAATATGGTATCTGTCGAGCGCTCACTATATGCCGGCCACCGTACTAAGCGCTGAGGTAGATACAGCGTGGCTCAGTGGCAAGAGCCTGGGCTTCGGAGTCAGAGGTCATGAGTTCGACTCCCGGCTCTGCCCCTTGTCAGCTGTGTGACTGTGGGCGAGTCACTTCACTTCTCTGGGCCTCAGTTACCTCATCTGTAAATTGGGGATTAACTGTGCGCCTCACGTGGGACGACCTGATTCCCCTGTATCTACCCCAGCGCTTAGAACAGTGCTCTGCACATACTAAGTGCTCAACAAATATCATTATTATTATTATTATATGGAAAAGGGCCCAATCACCAGTTTGGTCCAAAGCAGAGATTCCTGCTGGTGGAAATAGACAACTGTTTATTGGACTTGCAAGGAGAGCTCCTAGTAGGAGAAGATGCTATCTCTTGGACGTTCATTTCCTACTCTGTTGGAAGCACCGAGGCTCTACTCCACTTCGGGCTTGAAAGTAAATCAACCCATCAATCAGTCACAAAAAATAACGTGGCTTCCAGGATAGAACCCGGGCCTGGGAGTCAGAAGAACCCGGGTTCTAATCCCGGCTTCTCCACTTGTCTGCTGAGGGATGTCGGGCAAGTCGCTTCGCTGCTCGATGTCCTCATCCGTAAAACGGGGATAAAATGCCTCTCTTTTAGATGTCAGCCCCATGGGGGACAGGGACCGTGCCCAATCTGCTCACTTATATCCACCCCAGTGCTCAAGGCAGTGGTAATAATAATGATAATAACGTTGGTATTAAGCGCTTACTACGTGCAGAGCACTGCAGGCTAATCCGGTTGTCCCACCTAAGCCTCACAGTCTTAATTAATCCCCATTTTACCGATGAGGTAGCTGAGGCCCAGAGAAGTGAGATGACTTGCCCGCAGTCACCCAGCTGACAAGAGGCGGAGCCGGGATTCGAACCCCTGACCTCTGACTCCCAAGCCCGGGCTCTTTCCACTGAACCACGCTGCTTTACCCACAGTCAGGTAAACTGGGAGTAGAACCCATTTTTCCACCCCGCCCTCCCTTTTTTTCCATCTTCCTAGTCTACTCTCCTTCGGATAATCCTTTAGGGGCCTCTCACTCCCACATCAGCCCAGTCGCTCAAGAAATTCACATTACGGGCCCAAAATAGTGGTTTTTGGGATCCCAAGAAAATACAGTGTTAGTCGGAGAGGGCACCCCGAATGATGATAGTAGCATTTGTTGAGCACTGACTCCGTGTCAACCACTGTTCTAAGCGTTGGGGTAATAATGTCCAGTTTGAACGTATTGTCCGGTTTCTCCCCCTCGAGAGCCTCAGCTCATTATGGGCCGGGAACGTGACCGCTAATTCTGTTGACTGGTAGTGTTGCGGCGAAGACGTGGGCTTGGGACTCAGAGGTCGTGGGTTCTAATCCCGCCTCCGCCATGTATCGGCTGGGTGACTTTGGGCAAGTCACTTCACTTCTCTGGGCCTCAGTTCCCTCGGCTGTCAAATGGGGATGAAGACTGGGAGCCCCCCGTGGGGCAACCTGACTACCCTGTATCTCCCCCAGCGTTTAGAACAGTGCTTGGCACCTAGTAAGCGCTCAATAAATACCACAACTATTATTACTCTCCCAAGTGCTTAATCCGGTGCTTTTCATCAACAAATCCCACTGATTGACTCGACCTGGTCGAGGAACCATTCTATTATCGTTGTTATTATCATTATGATTATCATCATTAGCTGCTAACACTATTATCATTATCATTAGCTCCACACGTGTTAATGCTATTAGTATTGTTTTTGTCCGTCCCTCTCCCCCAGTTAGACTGTAAGCCCGTCAATGGGCAGGGACTGTCTCTGTTGCAGATTTGTCCATTCCGAGCGCTTAGTACAGTGCTCTGCACATAGTAAGCGCTCAATAAATACTATTGAATGAATGAATGACGTTTCCTGGAAGAATCGGAGGGGGAAAAATGGGTTTTCTGCAAAGGGGAGAATGTCGGGGCCTCTGCCCCCAGTCAATTGTATTTATTGAGCGCTTACTGTGTGCAGAGCACTGTACTAAGCGACTGGGAGAGGACAACAGAACAATAAACGGGCACATTCCCTGCCCCCAGTGAGCTGACAGTCTAGAGGGGGAGACAGGAATAGAAAGAATTCAATGACAGATGTGGACATAAGTGCTGGGGGGTCGGGAGAGGGGGATGAATAAAAGGTGCAAGTCGGGGTGACACAGAAGGGAGTGGAAGAGTTGGAAGCCCCACTCAGAAATTCATTCAATAGTAATAATGTTGGTATTTGTTAAGCGCTTACTATGTGCAGAGCACTGTTCTAAGCGCTGGGGTAGACACAGGGGAATCAGGTCGTCCCACGTGGGGCTCACAGTCTTAATCCCCATTTTCCAGATGAGGGAACCGAGGCCCAGAGAAGTGAAGTGACTCGCCCACGGTCACCCAGCTGACAAGTGGCAGAGCCGGAATTCGAACTCATGACCCCTGACTCCAAAGCCCGGGCTTTTTCCACTGAGCCACGCTGCTATAGTATTTCTTGAGCGCTTACTATGTGCAGAGCACTGTACTAAGCGCTTGGAATGAACAAGTCGGCAACAGATAGAGACGGACCCTGCCGTTTGACGGGCTTACGGTCTAATCGGGGAGAGGGACAGTCGAGAACAATGGCAATAAAACAAGAACGATGGCAATAAAACGGGAATAAAACAGGAATGAAACAGGAACGGCCCCCCTCAGGGGAATATCCGGAGAGTCACGGGAATCCGAGTGAAAACGACCCCAAAATCCACCTGTTCAGCCCCAGAGGACTCCGGGCTGCCTGTCTCCTTGACCTCAACTGTTTCTTATTTCCTCAGTGATATTTGTTAAGCCTCCACTAGAACCACAGGAGTCGCCTAGACTACGCCTCTTTTTTTTTTTTTTAACGGTATTGGTTAAGCGCTTACCATGTGCCAGACACTGTTCTAAGCCCTCGGTCAGATACAAGGTAATCACGTTGGACGCAGTCTCCGTCCCACTTGGAGCGCACAGTCTTTCATCCCCATTTTACAGGTGAGGGAACTGAGCCAGAGAGAAATGAGAGATGAGAGAAATGAGAAGCGGCGTGGCTTAGTGGAAAGAGTGTGGGCTCAGGAGTTAAGAGGTCGTGGGTTCTAATCCACACTCTGCCACTTGTCAGCTGTGTGACCTCGGGCAAGTCACTTAACTTCCCTGTGCCTCAGTTACCTCGTCTGTAAAACGGGGATGAAGACGGTGAGCCCCCCGGGGGACCACCTGATTACCTTGTATCTACCCCAGCGCTGAGAACGCTGCTCGGCACATAGTAAGCGCTTAACAAATACAAACATTATTAAATGATTCACCCGGGGTCCCGCAGCAGACGAGTGGCGGAGCCGGAATCACAACCCGAGTCCTTCTGACTCCCAGGCCCGTGCTCTATTCTCTAGGCCGTGCCGCTCCTCCGATAAATCAGTTAGCTCGTCGATCAGTGGTATTTGCTGAGCCGCTCCGTGTCCCGAGCAACGTTCCAAGTGTTTGGGAGAGTAGGCTGAGGACTACTCGCGATCCTCACCTTCAGAGATCTCGCGGGTAAATTGGGAGGAAATGGCACAGAATAAGCTACTGATAATAAAAATAATAATTCCGTATGTCAAGCATTTCACTAAGTGCTGGAGCAGACATTGAAACGATCAGGTCCCGCAGAGGGCTAAGTCTAAGTAGGAGAGAAGAGGGACTGAATCCCCATTTTTCAGATGAGAGAACTGAGGCCCAGAGAAGTGAAGTGACCCGTCCGAGGTCACACGGCTACATTAGAACCCGGCTCCCGCTGCCTCCCAGGCCCCGGCTTTAGCTCTAGGCCTCGTTGCTTCTCCTCCCCAAGGCCAACCCCGTCCAGCGTCGTTAAAGTGGTCAAAACGGTCTGGAGGAATGAGAGCGAAGAGGACAGTGCGCTTGGCCGAAAGGAACCATCGGCGGCCTTGGCTGGGGTTGTTGTTTTATGCCGTCGCGTCCGACCCATCTCTCCCAAAACGCCCCGCTTCCACCCGCAACCGTTCGGGTAGTGGATCCACAGACTTTTCTCGGGAAAAATCCGGGAGTGGTTGACCGTCGCCTCCTTCCGCGCGACGAACTCGAATCTCCGCCCTCGACTCTCTCCCGGGCCGCTGCTGCCCGGCCCGGGGGAGTTTGGACTGGTAGCCTAAAACCCGCTAGCCACTGCCCGAGCTAGGAATGGACTGGACGGGCCTCTCCCTCCCGTAGTCATGACTGGAAACTCTCCAGGCGCCACCCTGGGAGGTTGGCCAGGGTAGACGTCGCTAAACGTCTAAACGTTAGAGAGGCAGCGTGGCTCAGTGGAAAGAGCCCGGGCTTGGGAGTCAGAGGTCATGGGTTCGAATCCCAGCTCCGCCGCTTGTCAGCTGGGTGACTGTGGGCGAGTCACTTCACTTCTCTGGGCCTCAGTTCCCTCATCTGGAAAACGGGGATTAAGACCGTGTGCCTCAAGTGGGACCTTGTATCTACCCCAGCTCTTAGAACGGTGCTCTGCACGTAGTAAGCGCTTAACAGATACCAACGTTATTATTATTATTATTATTATTAAACTGTCGAGGCCAATCCAAAGAGAGATGGGGTCGAGGAGGGAGTGGATGGCGGGAAAGCCAACGGCCCGGTCTGCCCGCTTTGCTCCACTAACGCCAACCTTCCCGGTATCCCTCGATCTCGTCCGTCGAGCGGCCGACCCCTCGCCCACGCGTCGCCTCTGGCCTGGAAGGTTGCTGTCCCACCACAACCCAGCCCGCACACTCCGCTCCTCTAACGGAAACTCTCTCGGTATCCCTCCACCTCGTCCATCTGGCCGCCGGCCTCTCACCCACATCATTCATTCATTCGATAGTATTTACTGAGCGCTTACTGTGTGCAGAGCACTGGACTAAGCGCTTGGAATGGACAAATCGGTAACAGATCGGTAACGTCCTGCCTCCGGCCTGGAACGCCTCCCTCCTCAGACGCCACCGACCACGACTCTCCTCCCCTTCAAAGCCTTATCGAAGCCACATCTCCTCCGAGAGGCCTTTCCCGAATAAGCCCTCATTTCCTCTTTTCCTACTCCCTTCTGCGTCGCCCTGATTTGCTCCTTTCCTTCACCCCTCACCCCCATCCCCACAGCATTTACGTCCATATCTGCGACTGATTCATTTACGTTCACGTCCGCCTCCCCCTCTAGACCGTCAGCTCCTTGGGGACGGGGAACGCGCCTGTTATAATGTTATATTATTAGACTGTAAGCCCGTCAAAGGGCAGGGACCGTCTCTATCTGTTGCCGACTTGTTCATTCCAAGCGCTTAGTACAGTGCTCTGCACGTAGTAAGCGCTCAATAAATACTATTGAATGAATAGTATGCTTTCCCAAGTTTTTAGCACGGCGCTGTGCCCAAAGTAAGCGCTCTGGAACATGTGATTGATCAACTGATTGATTGGATGGCCAGGTGAGACCACGGACCCAAATGTTGGCTTTTTCAGCGTGGGGCGGTCTTGGGTAGGTTCCAAGGTGGGGGAAAATAATAATGATAACAATGATGATAATGGTGTTTGTTAAGCACTTACTCTGTGACCAGCACTGTTCGAAAGGCTGGGCTCGATACAGAATCATCAGTTTCCACACGGGGCTCACGTGTAGAGGGAGAAGGAGCGTGGTCTAGAGGAGAGAACCTGGTCCCGGAAGTCCGAAGACCTGGGTTCTAATCCCAGGCTCTGCCAGATGCTTGTTATGTGACCTTGGTCAAGTCATTTCACCCGCTGGGCCCCAATTCTCCTTTCTATTTAGACTGTGAGCCCCATGCGGGACAGGGACCGGTCCAACCTAATTCACTTATTTCTACCCCAGCGGTTAGAACAGTGTTAAGCGGTTAGAACAGTGTTTGACACATAGTAAGCACTTAACAAATACCCTTTTTTTTTTTAAAAAAAAGGCTAGGAGACGACAGCAGACAGGGAGAAGTCGTTTAATCCACTTTGGGTTTCGATCCTGTCCCCTTTTTTTCCTCTAAACTCCCAACTATTTGTTCAACCTTCACTTGCTACTCCGAAGAGCTTTCCAATCCGCCCGTCTGCGGTATTTACTGGGCGCCTACTAGGTGCAGAACACTGTACTAAGCGCGCGGGTGAGTACGCCGCAACAGAGTGAGCGGACACGTCTCCTCTCCCGCCGTGTCCCGTGCGTTATTTAGAGTTGTATGATGTCCGCGAGGGAAAAAAAAATACTCCAGGACAATCCCGTGGGCCACGATCCCAAGTTTGCTGGTGCTTTGGGAATCTGGTTTGAACAGAGCTGCTCATCCGCCCTGATGGGTTTTGGAACCGACCGCGGGAACTCCCATCTTGAGAACAGAAGAGCAATCCGCAGCGCGGTGGAATGGCATCTCCTGTGTCCCCGTGCCCAGTGAATAGCAGGTATTCTGGCTCCGACTCTCCCGCTTTATCCACCGAGCTACGTTTCCCCTTTCGGACCACCCGCATCTTCTCAAATTCTTCGGCGGAGATTTATACACATGCTTAATAAGACAAATATTTCTAATTATATCTCAACGTGCTCAATGTGTATGGGAATTATGCTTGGCCTCTAGATTGCCAAAACGAGTTTTGCCAAAAAATGCTTTGCCTTAAGAAAGCAGAGGCAGCTGCATTGTTTCCATATCAATCCCTATAAAAACGCTCCTGGCATGAGGCTGATTCGTCCGGCTTTAAAAAGCTCCAAGGTGAGCGGGAGTGAGGACCGGACTGCAGAGCAAGAAAGGGGAGGAAGGGAAGGGGGTCCTTCGCGCTTCACCTCCCGGTTGCCTCTCCTCAGGTCTGGTCCGGGAAGATTTGCGACCCCGGGCCGCTGGGCTCCGCGGGTCGACCCTCCCTCTACCCCCCAGCAGAAAGTTGTACTGTTTTCGGAGTTGGGGTGAGGAAATAAGAGAGACTTTCTCTTTTTCTTTTACAGTTCTGACCTGCCTCAGGACTCCATCTCCTTCACCTGGTCACCCGAGAGGTAAGATCTTAATTTACTGATCCCTTCATGAGCCCCGGAGGGTTAGACACTCTGCCAGGATAGGCTTTGTGCTTCTTAGCTGTCGACAAGAAAGTGCTTTCTCAGTAGCCGACGCCTTCCAACAGGATGTCGGGCAAGTTACTGGAGAGCCAGATCTTTCTCTCTCTAGTATTTGGTGCCTTCGTGAAACTGGATCTTCTGGGAGAGCGGATCTTTCAAGACGGCCGCCTCTAACAGAATATTATTCTCCACCGTCAGAGAGAACCTATCTCACGGCAAGCAAACCGGATTCGATTCATTAAAGAGAGTCCGACCGACTCTCTTAGGATTTAGTGCGGACTCGTCTTTCACCCCCTACTTCTTTGACCCCGCAGGGCCTGTCTACTGCTTACAGAAGCAGCATGGCCTAGTGGATAGCGCACAAGCCTGGGAGCCAGGTCACGGGTTCCAATCCCCACCCCCCCCCCCCCCCCAGTCTGCTGTGCGACCTTGGGCGAGTCACTTAACTTTTCTGGGCCTCAGCTCCCTCATCTGTAAAACTGGGATCGAGACTGAGCGTTGACAGGGACCGCGTCCGACCCGATGATCTCGTTATCTACCCGGCACTCAGAACGGCAGCCTGGCGCGTCGTAAGCGCTTAATAAATACCGCAGTTATCCTTATCGGATCAAGAGGGTCAAAGGGAATTATTTTTTAACGTATGATATTCTGGGCGGGCGTTCAACGGATTCCAAGTGTTGGAGAAGCCGAAGTATTTGTCCGGCGCTGAGCGGTTGGAGAGAATACGCAGGTGGGAATTAGACCCGGTCGCTGGCTCTCGAGGGAGGGGTGTGGGCTAGTAAGGGTGTAAGTGAAAGGACTGGAGGCAAACTCATCAGACGTGACGAAATATTATAGACCAACACAGGCAAACTTACAAAATAAAAACACAATCAGTGGGGTCTCGTGGCTAGTGAAGAGGAATTTCACCTTCCTCGAGGCTCAGGTTGCTTTTTTTTTTAATGACATTTGTTCGGTGCTTACTAAGTGCTAGGCATTGTACTAAGCTCTGGGGTAGCTCAACGGCTTGGACACGGTCCCCGTCCCACAGGGTTCCCAGTCTTAATCCCCATTTTACAGATGAGGGAACCGAGGCGTGGACAAGCGAAGTGACTTGCCCGAGGTCACGCAGCGGATAAGGGGCATTTAGAACCCAGGTCCTCTGACTTTCAGGCTCGGGCTCTTTCCACGGGGCCACACTGCTTCTCAAGGACTACCCGAGAACCGCGACCGAAGGTCGGAGAACAGACGGACTTGAGGATTTTCAGGCGATTCCATTTCAGATTTCAAATGCTTAGTACGGCGCTCTGGCCTCGGTCGGCGCTCCCCAGCTGCGACTGATCGAAAGACCGGGCGGACCACCCGTCTTAAAGCGTGTCGTTCAATCAGCCCACCGCGGCGCCCGGGAGAGTACGATCGACTTAGTAGACCTGACTCCTGTCCCCAAAGAGCTCACAGTCTAGCAGGGGAGACAGACGCTAAGGGGCGGGGAGAGGATGAGGGATTGATCCGGGAGGGCCTCCTGGAGGAGATGTGATTTCCGAAAGACTTAGGAGATGGGGAGAGCGGGGGTCTGTCGGGGGTCAAGTGAGAGGGGCTTCCAGAGGGGAGGGGATGAGAAGAGGTCAGGGCACGTTCAATAGTTTGGCTCGAGGGGCATATGGGGGTTCAATCCCTGTTCTCCCTCTTATTTAGCCTGGAAGCCCCTTAGGGACGAGGGACAACGCCCTATCTGATTATCTTGTATCTGCCCCCAGTGCTTGGCACATAGTAAGCACTTCAATACCCCTGTCAGCGTGTTTCCTCTCTCCACCACCAATCTTTCAAGCAGCCTGGCCTCGTGCAGATTGCCCGGAGCCCGGGAGTCAGGAGACGTGGGGCTAATCTTGGCTCCCTCATGCACCGACTGTGTGACCTCGGGCACGTTACTCTCCTTCTCTGAGCCTCAGTCCTCTCATCTGCAAAATGGGGATTAAGACCGGGAGCCCCACGGGGGACGCCGACTGGGTCCAACCTGATTAGCCCGGAAGTACCCCAGGGCTTAGTAGAGTGCCTGGGACAGAGTAAGCGCTTAACAAATACCATAAAAGCAAACAGATAAAAAAGAGGCCCGGCAGAGAGCCATCAATCGGTCAATGGACCTGATTACCTGGGTTCGAATGTCGGCTCTGCCACTCGTCTGCAATGTGATCTGGGTCAAACGGCTTCACTTCTCTGGGCCTCCATTACCGCGTCTGTAAAATGGGGAGTAAGACGGTAAGCCCCATGTGGGACAGGGCCTGGATCCAACCCGATGAGTTCGACCCCAGTGCTGAGTACAGCGCCTGGAACATAGTAAGCGCTGAGCTGACACCATTAAAAAAAAGACCATTTATACCGCTGATATCCATGCCTTCTAGGGAAGGTTTCAGTAAGGGCAAAATTTATGTGAACACCTGAAGGCCCCTCTGTATCTTCATTCATTCAATCGGATTTATTGAGCGCTTACTGTGTGCAGAGCACTGTACTAACAACAGCACTAGGGAGAGTTCGATACCACAATAAACAGACCCATTCCCTGCCCTCCACGAGCTTACAGTCTAGAGGAGGGGAGAGACAGACCTCAGTGCACATAAATAAATTACAGATATGGACCTAAGTCGTGTGGGGCTGGGAGCGGGGAAGAACAAACATGTTCTAACTAGGAAAACCATTCAAGCAATCAGTGGTATTTATTGAGCACTCACTGTGTCCAGAGCACTGTACTGAATGGTCCGGAGAGTACGATACAGTAGGGTTGGGAAGCAGCGGGGCCCCTGGAAAGAGACTGGGTCTGGAAGTCGGAGGCTCGGGGTTCTAATCCCGGATCCGCCGCTCGCCTGCCGTGTGACCACGGGCGAGTCACTCATCCTCTCTGTGCCCAGGTTGGCCGAAACGACAATCCCACTGGCCGCGGCGAATGCCACTCGCGGCCGTTCGGCCGGGTGAGGTTTAGACCTGGAACTCAACTTGCAATGGAGCCATCATTGGCATGGGTTTTCCTCCCTCCAGATCCCAGAGCGGCGGCGCCGTCGATAAACCGCAGCCATGAGCTCGGATCAGGAGATGGCCGTCTTCGGGGAGGCCGCCCCCTTCCTCCGCAAGTCGGAGAAGGAGCGGATCGAGGCCCAGAACAAGCCCTTCGACGCCAAGACGTCCGTGTTCGCGGTGGAGCCGAAGGAATCCTTCGTGAAGAGCACCATTCAGAGCCGCGAGGGCGGGAAGGTCACGGTCAAGACCGAAGGAGGCGCGGTGAGAAACGGTGGGGTGCGAACGCTCCCTCACTGGTGCCAGCCGAATCTCGTTCGGACACCCAACAAGGGAATAAAGTTTTACTTTATAAGGGGCGTTTTGAGGAGGATGTTTGCGAGGACGGTGTCCTGAGAGGGGCCGGTTCCGATAAAGCCAACCCGCGAATGACCCAAGTGCGGTCCGGCGGATAGAGCCTCGGCCTGGGAGTCGGAGGATGTGGGTTCCAAACCCGGCTCGGCCGCAGGTCCGCTGTGTGACCTCGGGCAAGTTGCTTCACTTCTCTGGGCCTCAGTTACCTCATCTTTAAAACAGTGATTAAGAATTTGAGCCCCATGTGGGACAGGGACTGTGTCCAAGCTGATTACCTCGTACCTGCCCAGGGCTCAGAAAAGTGCTTGGCGCACAGTAGGTGCTTAACAATAACCGCGATGATGCTGACGATAATTATTACTATTATTGAATGGCAGCCCCCGATGCTGACCGGGTTCCCAGAATGCACCGCACCAACCGGTCCCACGTTTTACTTTCTAGACCCTGACGGTGAGAGACGACCAGGTCTTCCCCATGAACCCGCCCAAATTCGACAAGATCGAGGACATGGCCATGATGACCCACCTCCACGAGCCCGCCGTGCTCTATAACCTCAAGGAGCGCTACGCCGCCTGGATGATCTACGTGAGTCCGGCCGGGAGCCCCCTCCGACTCGGGGACGCGGGACCCCCCGGCCGGTCGGGGAGGGGAGGCGGGGGAGAGGGGAGAACCCAGGCCGTCCCTTCCCCTCTCCCCCGCAGACCTACTCGGGCCTCTTCTGCGTCACCGTCAACCCCTACAAGTGGCTGCCGGTGTACAACCCGGAGGTGGTGGCGGCCTACCGGGGCAAGAAGCGGCAGGAGGCCCCGCCCCACATCTTCTCCATCTCCGACAACGCCTACCAGTTCATGCTCACCGGTCAGTGACGCCGTCGCTTCGGTCCTAGCCTCTCCGCTGCAGGACTCGAGCGGTTCCGTAGCGTAGCGGTTATCACGTCTCCTTTACCCGCGGAAGGTCCCGGCTTCGAGCCCTGGTGGGACAACGCAGTCATTCGATCGTATTTAGTAAGCGCTTACCGCGTGCAGAGCACTGTACTGAACTCTTGGAAAGTCCACTTTGGCAACTGATAGAGACCATCCCTACCCAACAACGGGCTCGCAGTCTAGAAGGGGGAGGCGGACAACGAAACAAAACAAGTAGGCAGGCATCAATGCCATCGAAAAGAAATTCATTATTTGAGAAGCAGCGGGGCTTAGTGGATAGAACCCGGGCCTGAGAGTCAGAAGGACCCGGGTCCTAATCCCGGCTCCGCCACTTGTCTGCTGCGTGGCCTTGGGCCAGTCACTTCGCTTCTCCGTACCTCAGTTCCCTCATCTGTAAAATGGGAATTAAGACCGGGAACCCCACGAGGGACATAAACCGTGTCCGGCCTGATTAACTTGTATCCACCCCGGCGATTGTTACAGTGCCTGGCACACAGTAAGAATTTAACAAAAAGCCAGATAAAAAAAAAGCCTGGAGAAACTATTTCAGACAACTCCGGGAACCTTGGGAAGCCAAGACGCTTGACGGTGAGTCACGCGTGAATTCAAAATGCCAAAGGCTGAATCACTGTTGGATTCAGTGGGGATGGCATCAGTTCTGAATACTCGGGGAGGGTATGTCATAAACAGGAGACAGAACGGTCCTCCAAACTCGGGTCACTGGCATCATAATGAGATTCCCCGAGAACAGTCTGAGGAGACTAATAATTATTATAATAACTGTGGTATTTATTAAGCGCTTACTACGTGCCATGAACTGTTCTAAGCCCTGGGGTGAATACAAGCTCATCGAGTTGGACGCAGTCCCTGCCCCACAGAGGGCTCACGGTCTTAAATCGCATTTTACAGACGAGGGAACCGAGGCCCGGAGAAGTGACTCGCCCACGGTCACCCAGCAGACAAGTGGAGGAGTTGGGATTAGAACCCAGGTCCTCCTGACTCCCAGGGCTCTATCCACTGGGCCGTGCCACTTTCTCGGTGCCCATGTGAAGTCCTTTTTTATAACCACCTAAGCTATTAAGTACTTACCGCCAGCTGAAGTACATCCATCCATACCCTTATATACTCCAGTACTTCCTCCTATCGGGAAAATATAATAATAATAATACCGTTGGTATTCGTTAAGCGCTTACTATGTGCAGAGCACTGTTCTAAGCGCTGGGGTAGACACAGGGGAATCAGGTTGTCCCACGTGGGGCTCACGGTCTTAATCCCCATTTTAAAGATGAGGTAACTGAGGCACAGAGAAGTGAAGTGACTTGCCCAAGGTCACACAGCAGACAAGTGGCAGAGCTGGGATTCGAACTCATGGCCTCTGACTCCAAAGCCCGTGGAGCGTATATTTGAGCGTAGGTCCCTTCTGCTGGATTTTAAGTTGCTCATGCCTACTAATTTTAAAATATTCTCCCAAGGGTCAACAACGGGAATCTGCCCACAGTAGAAAACCCGATCTGTCCAACCCGATTGACTTATTATTAGGCACTTAATAAACACTAGGGATTGAGCTCAATCAACTTTATTTACTGAGCGTTTGCTGTGTGCAGAGCCCACAGCATTTACATTAACGTCCGTCGCTCCCTCCAGACCGTCAGCTCGTTGTAGACGGGGAATGCGGCTGTTTATTGTTCTCTTGTGCTCTCCCAAGCGCTTAGTACAGGGCTCTGCACACAGCAAGTGCTCAATAAATTCGATGGAATGAGTGAAAGTACTTGGGAGGCAGTAAGTGCTTAATAAATACGGCAGTAATTAACTATATTGTTATGGCATTTGTGAAGCGCTTACTATGCGCGAAACACTGTATTAAGAAGTGGGGTAGGCATGAGATAATCAGGTTGGACACGAACCCTGCCCCACACGGGTCAAAGACACGTAAATGTCCGTGGGCCTGGGGTCAGTGGTTTCATTCCTGTTTTACTCTCCTTGATGCTTGAGGGAGCGTGACAGAAACGAAACACCTTTTTCCTGCCCTAGAGGGAATTTCGCTCTGATGTTACTCGTTAAGCGCTTACTACGTGCCAAGCACCGTTCTAAACGCCGGGGTAGATGTAAGTTAATCAGGTTGGACACGGTCCCTGTCCCATACGGGGCTCACACTCTGAATGCCCATTTTACAGATGAGGCTCAGAGAAGAGAAGTGACTTGCTCAAGGTCACGTCGCAATCACGAGGCAGAGCTGGGATTAGTCTTCCTGACTCCCAGGCCCGTGCTCTAGCCAATAAACCACACTTTATGGGGTGGGCAGATGGACGAACGATATTTACAAAGAATGGAAGTACGAGGAAGAACGAGGATCTGATGGTGACGGAATGTGGGACTCGGTGCCGAGCAGTTTACTGAGCACCGAGGTCGGCGCGAGATTATCAGATTGGAAATGGTCTTTGAGCCACACGGGGCTCAGAGTCTAAGTAGGAGGCGAAACAGGTACCGAATCCCCATTTTACACATGAGGAAACTGAGGCACAGAGAATCTAAGTGGCTTGACCAAGGTCCCTCAGGAGGCGACCGGCAGAGCCGGGACTAGAACACAGGTTGTTAAACTTCCAGGCCCGGTCTCTTTCCACTAGGCCATGTGGCTACTCAATCTCTCTCTCTATTAAATATCCATTATCTATTATAAAGGATACAATGGAAAATGTACAAATATATCAGGGTGGAACCACCAAATAATTAAATTTACAAATTAAAATGCACCTAGGCACCTAAGTGAGAAGCAGTATGGCCTAGGGGAAAGAGCCTGGGCCTTGGGAGTCAGAGAACCTGGAATCTAATCCCAGTTCCACCGCTAGCCTGCTGTGTGACCTGGGGCAAGTCATTTCACCTCTCTGTGCCTCAGTCACCTCATCTGTAAAATGGGAATTCAATACCGGTTCTCCCTCCAGTTTAGACGGCGAGCCCCGTTACGGGTCAGGGACCCCGTTCGACCTGATAAAGTTGTATCCGCCCCGGCGCTTGGCAAAAAGTAAGCGCTTAACGAATACCAGAGAAAAGAGAAAAAGGTGCTGCAGATGGGAATGAAATATGCGAACGCTGGGTTGATATGATTGAGATGATGTGAATCATCAGCTCTCGGTCTCTACGTTGTGTTACCTCTGTCGACGAACATGAAATGCATTTTAAGCCAATGTGAAAAACCGACGGTCCAGATCTCTCATTTTTCCCTTGCAGACCGTGAGAATCAGTCTATCCTGATCACGTATGTAAACTGCACGTTCTGATTCACGCTGGTTTTGCGCGGTCGCATATGGGGATCTGACTTCCTGCTTCGCTACTCTCGCAACGTGACTAAAATCCACCCTTTCCTCTCCACCCAAACTGCTGCCATGTTCATCTAGGCACTTCTCCTATCTCGCCTTGATTACCGCACCAGCCTCCTCGCTGAGCTCCCTGCCTCCCTTCTCTCCCCACTCCGGTCCCCGCTCCGCTCTGCCGCCCGCATCATTTTTCTACAAAAACATTCAGTCCGCGTCTCCCCACTGCTCAAGACCCTCCGGGGGTTGCCCACCCCCCCCCCACGTCGAACAGAAACTCCTCACCGTCGGCTTTAAAGCACTCAATCGGCTGGCCCCCTCTAACCTGAATTCACTGATCTCCTACCACAACCCAAACTAAACCCTCCCCTCCTCTAGAACCAGCCTGCCTCGATCTCAACTCTTTCGCCGCCGACCCCGTTCCCCCGTCTGGCCTGGAAGTCCTTCCCCCTCCGTAGATGCCAGACCACCCCTCTCCCCACCTTCAAAGCCTCTTTAAGATCTCACCTCCTCCTGGAGGCCTCCCTGATTAAACCCTTTTTCCCCCAGCTTCCTCTCCCGTCTGTGTTGTCTATGCCCTTTGGGAATTTGATATTTT
Organism: Ornithorhynchus anatinus; assembly: GCF_004115215.2. Classification (NCBI taxonomy): domain Eukaryota; kingdom Metazoa; phylum Chordata; class Mammalia; order Monotremata; family Ornithorhynchidae; genus Ornithorhynchus; species Ornithorhynchus anatinus. The sequence goes on from NC_041748.1 coordinate 1,038,124, forward strand.
CTCCCCTTTTGCCCCACAAGGCTCGCATCCATATCTATTATTTATATTATCGTCTGTCTCCTCCTCTAGATTGTTAGATGGTTGTGGGCAGGCAACCCTGTTGCCCTGGACTTTCCCAATCTATCGATCAGTGGCATTTTTTGAGTGCTCCCTTTGTGCAGAGCACTGTATTAAGTGCTTGGGGAGAGAGCAACGCGACAGAATCGGTAGACGCATTCCCTGCCCACACGAACTACCGTTTAGTACAGTGCCCTGCACACAGTAAGTGCTCGGTGAAATACCACTGACTGATTGATTCTCTCTGGGTTTGGCAGCGGAGAATCCGGGGCCGGGAAGACCGTGAACACCAAACGGGTCATCCAGTACTTCGCGACAATTGCGGTCACTGGGGAGAAGAAGAAGGAGGAGCCGGGAAAGATGCAGGTGGGGGCTGGTTCCCGGGGCCGGGAGCGAAGCCCGTCCTCCCGGGGGCGTCCGAAGCGCTCGATTTGACCCTCCCCGTCTGCCTCTTTCCAGGGCACCCTCGAGGACCAGATCATCAGCGCCAACCCGCTGCTGGAGGCCTTTGGCAACGCCAAGACCGTGAGGAACGACAACTCCTCGCGTTTCGTAAGTCCCGGGGACGCGGGGGCCCCTCAGTCCCGCCCCCGAGTGCGACGGCACCGTCGTCTCGGGGAAAGGACCCCGGCTCGGTCGCTGGCCTAGTTCCCTCTCCCACCGACGCTTTTCCCAGCCTCCGCGTCTGAACAAACGATCGTCGTTTCCCTTCTCAGGGCAAATTCATCAGGATCCACTTTGGCACCACGGGGAAACTGGCTTCGGCCGATATTGAAACGTGTAAGTCGATCGATCGATGGTACTTATCGACTCTGAGCCCGTTGTTGGGTGGGGGTTTTCTCGCTCTGTTACAGAATTGTACTTTCCAAGCGCTTAGAACAGTGCTCTGCACACGGTAAGCGCTCAATAAATACAATCAAATGAATGAATGAGTGTCGCACTGTGTGCAGAACGTTGTATTAAGCACTTGGGAGAGGTCAATACAATCTAGTTGGGAGACACATTGCCTCCCCACAACGAGCTGACAGTCTAAAGGGGGGAGACAGACAACAGAATAAATTACGGAGAGGGGAAATGGCAGAGGACAGAAGTGCTTTGAGGCTCGGGTGCGCGTAATAATAATAACTGAGGTATTTGTTAAGCATTTACTATGTGCCGTGCACTGTTCTAAGCGCTGGGGTAGATTCAAGCTAATCAGGTTGGACGTAGTCCCTGTCCCACATGGGGCTCACACTCTTAATCCCCATTTTCCAGATGAGGGAACTGAGGCCCAGGAAAGCCAAGTGACTTGTCTAAGGTCACCCAGCGGACGGGTGGAGGAATCGGGATTTGAACCCCGGTCCTTGTGACTCCCAGGCCCATGCTCTATCCACTAGGCCGTGCTGCTTAAGCATATCAAGTGCTTAAGGGGGGTGGTTCACAGTACATAGACGACGCAGACGGGAGGGAGGTGAGGTGGTAATCAGGGAAGACCTCTCGGAGGCGATGGGCTTTTAGGATAGCTAATCTGGGGGAATTTTTTTTTTTATGGTATTTGTGAAGTGCTTACTATGTACCGGCCACAGAGAAGCAGCATGGTTCAGTGGAAAGAACCCGGGTTTGGGAGTCAGAGGTCATGGGTTCGAATCCCGGCTCTGCCACTTGTCAGCTGTGTGACTGGGGGCAAGTCACTTCACTTCTCTGTGCCTCACCTCCCTCATCTGGAAAATGGGGATTAACTGTGAGCCTCATGTAGGACAACCGAATTGCCCTGGATCTCCTCCAGCGCTTAGAACAGTGCTCTGCACATACCAACAATTAACAAATTAACAAATACCAACATTATTATTATTATTACTAAACACTGGGGCAGACACAAGCTAATCAGGTTGGAAACAGTCCCTGTCTCACGTGGGGCTCACACTCTTAATCCCCATTTTACGGATGAGGTAGATGAGAAGTGACTTTCCCAGCAGAAAAGTGGCAGATCTAGAACCCAGGTCCTCCTGACGCCCGGGTCCGGGCTCTATCCACAAGGCCACGCGGCTCGGGAATTCCACTAGGGAATTGGAACACCGGTTCTCTCTGGGCTGCCTGGTTCGGGCCACTGACTGGATTTTCCTTCCCATTTCTGCTCTGATTGTCCCTCTAGTCCGTCATCTCATTGTGGGCGGGGAATGTGTCTCTTATAATGGTAAAATCGCACTCTCCCAAGCGTTTAGTACAGTGCTGTGCACGCAGTAAACGCTCGATAAGTACTATCGACTGACCGGCTGATTGACTAGAGGTCTATATAAGAGAGGGACTGCGTCCGATCCGATGATTTCGACCCCTCCCCTTAGTACGGTACGCCAATCGGTCGATCAGTCGGTACTTCAAGAGGAGCGGCGTGGCCTGGTGGATAGACGACGGGCCCGCAAGTCAAAAGGACCCGGGTTCTAATCCCGTCTCTGGTCCTTGTCTGCTGAGTGACTTTGGGCAAGTCACTTTCCTACTCTGTGCCTCAGTGACCTCATCTGTCAAATGGGGATGAAGACTGTGAGCCCTATGTGGATCAGGGACTGTTTCCAGCCCTAACCTGTATCTCTCCCGGCACTTAGTATAGTACCTGGCACATAGTGAGAGCTTAAATACCATAAAAAAAAAATCAATCGATCGATCGGTCCTTGGAACATAGTAAGTCCTCCATAAACACCGCCCTGATTTAATTTTTGATCAAATCTTAATCTGCCTTTCCAGATCTGCTGGAGAAGTCGAGAGTGACCTTCCAGCTGAAGGCTGAACGTAGCTACCACATCTTTTATCAGATCACGTCCAACAAGAAGCCGGAACTCATCGGTAAAGGAATCTCTCGACCTAAGCGTGAGGCGGCACCGTAATTCCAAGGGTCTCTAAACGCTGCCATCTGTGCTCTGCTTTAAATCCTCAGAGATGCTTCTGATCACCACCAACCCCTACGACTATCCCTTTGTCAGCCAAGGGGAGATCTCGGTCGCCAGCATCGATGACCAAGAGGAGCTGATGGCCACCGACGTGAGTAAAACTCGAATCACAGAGCGAAAGTGCGGCTTCCTCTCACGGGGACGTAACCTTTATATTAATGTCTGTCTCCCCCTCTAGACTGTCAGCTCGTTGTGGGCGGGGCCTACTCTTATATTGTCCTCTTCCAAGTGCTTTGCCCACAGTAAGCGCTCGATAAATACGATTGAGTGAACGAACCTGACTTGTGCCACCCTGACTTCACCGGCAGAGCGCCATCGATATCCTGGGCTTCACCTCTGAGGAAAAGGGAGCCATTTACAAGCTGACCGGAGCCGTGATGCATTACGGGAACATGAAGTTCAAGCAAAAGCAGCGGGAGGAGCAGGCCGAGCCGGACGGCACCGAAGGTATCGGCCAACTCCGCCCGGGAGCCAAAATCCCGGATTTCCCTCATGGTTTCCCAAGTGGCTGGGGTCAGTGGGAAGCCTGTCCTGAGGCAAGAGGATTTGGCGGCAGCCGATGACCAGTGGGGTGGGGGCGACAGGCGTTACTTCCCCCTAGACTGACAGCCGGGCACATAGTAAGCGCTTAACAAATACCAACATTATTATCCTCGACCTCAGCCGCTTAGTTCAGTGCGCGGCACATAGTAAGCACTTAATTAGTACCATAATTCCAAATTACCATTTGGAAAAGTAGGATTCTTTTTACTCACGGTTCTTCCGGTCCCTCTCACCTTCCTCGACAGTGGCCGACAAGGCGGCGTATCTCCAAGGTCTGAATTCCGCCGACCTGCTCAAGGCGCTGTGCTACCCGAGGGTGAAAGTCGGCAACGAGTACGTCACCAAAGGCCAGACGGTCGAGCAGGTAAAGCCGACCTCCCGATGACTTTAACCCCCTCCACCCGTCGGGACTGGGTCTTCCTTCCGTCACGCCGGGGATCTGTCCCTCTGCCCCGTCAGGTGACCAACTCGGTGGGTGCCCTGGCCAAGGCCATCTACGATAAGATGTTCCTGTGGATGGTGACCCGCATCAACCAGCAGCTGGACACCAAGCAGCCCAGGCAGTACTTCATCGGCGTCCTGGACATCGCCGGCTTCGAGATCTTCGACGTGAGCCGGCGGACGGCGGGAGGGATCGAGGGGGAGCGGTGGTTTGAGGGATAGTTTAGACGCAAAGCAGCATGGCAGAGCGGATAGAGCCCGGGCCTGGGAGTCAGAAGGTCACGGGTTCTCCTCCCGCTCCGCCACTTGTCTGCTGTGTGACCCTGGGCAAGTGACTTCTCGGGGCCTCGTTTACCGCATCTGTAAAATGGGGGTTGAGACTCTGAGCCCCACATGGGTCAGGGACCGCGTCCAACCCGATCTACCTGTTATCCACCCCAGCGGCTATTACAGGACATAGTAAGCGCTTAAGAGATACCATAATGATTCTTCTGATTATCGCTGAAAAATTGTCTCATGGTCACGAGAGGAGATGACCATGGGGGGTGGTTAGGGAAGACCATCGTTCTTCCGACCGCTGCTTCCTAAAGGGGTGTTTTGAAGTGAAAAATGAGTCCTTCGGTGGATTCGGTTGCCGTCGAATCATAGGTAAAGCAGATGAATATCACGAGACTGTAAACTCGCTATAAGCAGGGAACGTGCCTGCCGATTCCGTTGAATGGGACTCTCCCAAGTACTCGGTACGGTGTTCTGCGCTTAGTAAGCGCTCAGTAAATACCACCGATCGATTGATTGCCTGCACTTGGGTCCAGGAGCGGACCACCCTGCCCAGCCCCGTTTGGGGAGTGGTGGTCCTGTTTCCCGGCTCACGCCGACAACCCTCCCTCACCCCCCTACCCGTGTCTGACAGTACAACAGCCTGGAGCAGCTGTGCATCAACTTCACCAACGAGAAGCTGCAGCAGTTCTTCAACCACCACATGTTCGTGCTGGAGCAGGAGGAGTACAAGAAGGAAGGCATCGAGTGGGAGTTCATCGACTTCGGCATGGACCTGGCCGCCTGCATCGAGCTCATCGAGAAGGTCGGTCCGGCCGGCCGGCCCCCCGGCGCGGGCCCGCTCCCCCGCGCCCCCCGCCCCGCCGACCGTCTCTCTTCCCCCCGCAGCCGATGGGCATCTTCTCCATCCTGGAGGAGGAGTGCATGTTCCCCAAGGCCACGGACACCTCCTTCAAGAACAAGCTCTACGACCAGCACCTGGGCAAGTCCGCCAACTTCCAGAAGCCCAAGCCGACCAAGGGCAAGGCCGAGGCCCACTTCTCCCTGATCCACTACGCCGGCACCGTGGACTACAACATCACCGGCTGGCTGGAGAAGAACAAGGACCCCCTGAACGAGACCGTGGTGGGCCTCTACCAGAAATCTTCCCTGAAGACCCTGGCCTACCTCTTCTCCGGAGCGGCCGCGGCTGCCGAAGCCGGTAATCGATCCCTGAGGTTTTAACACTTTCCCTCGGGCTCCAAATCGGGAGTTGCCCCATCAGCACAGAGGTTCACAGTTCACGTCCCGTCCCCAGACACCAAGCGCACTTAGGGAAAATCCAGTCTATGGGGGAAGTTCATCCATTATGAGATACCCAGTCCCCGAGATCCATCACTGAGCCCCGCCAGTGGGATTCTAGACTATCACCTCTTTCCGGGCCGCGAATGTATCTGTTGTATTGTTCTACTGGACTCTCCCAAGCGCTTAGCACAGTGCTCTGCACACGGTAAGCATTCAAAAAATACCATCGATCGATTGATTTGCCTTATCAACTTTTCTGAGTCCCGTCTCCCCACGTTTCCCCCATCTCAGAAGATATTCGGAGACTGATTCTCCACCTGCAAAGCAGAGCACCGAGCTGGAAAGTATCCAGTTCTGGAAAGGGCCACGGCAATAGGTTTAAATTCAGCAAGTGTTGGGCCACAATCCATCGCTAAGATGCCCCACCCAGTAGTCTAATGGATAGGGCCTGGGGGTCAGAAGGAACTGAGTTCTGATCCCGGCTCAATTACCTGTCAGCTGAGTGACCTTGGGCAAATCATTTCACTTCCCTGGGCCTCAGTCACCTCATCTGTTAAATGAAGATTAAGACTGTGAGCCCCACAGGGGACGGGGATTGGGTCCAACCCGATTAGCTTGTATCTTCCCTACTGCTGAAGTACGACATCCGGCTCAAAGTAAGCGCTTATCGAATACCAGAAGGAAAAACAAAAGAGACGAGGGGAAGAACTGGCAGGGTTACTAAATGACACTTTAAAAGATCCTTTTAAATTGGACATTTTCTTTTCCCCACAGAGGCCAGCGGCGGACCGGCTAAGAAAGGGGCTAAGAAGAAGGGTTCCTCTTTCCAGACCGTGTCAGCTCTCTTCCGGGTACGGTACCGTTCCCGCTCCAAATTCCCGGTCAGACGTGGGCTAGATTACGAGCTCCTTGTGGGTGGGGATCGTATCTACTAACCCTGTTGTACTGTACTCTTTTTAAAGTGCTCCGTGCAGCGCTCTGCACACAGTGAGCGCTCCACAAATACCACCGATGACGATAGGGAATTACTGAGTCACTCCAGGCCATTTCGGGGAGGGCCCCGCTTTGAACAAAAGCCGTCCTTTGGGGTGGAGGAATTTAAACGTCTAGCGGGGCGCCGGATCGAGAGGCTGATTGGCGTGATGCTTTCAGAGGAACGGAGCTCAAACCTCCCAGTTCTTTTAGCCACGAAAATGGCAGCTGGCCTGGGTTGCCTCCATCGCAGTGAATCAACGGAGGCCTAATGAAATTCATTAGAATGAATTCATTCATTCGTTCAGAAGCAGCCTGGCCTAGTGCCTGCCTGGGAGCCAGAAGGTAATGGGTTCTAATTCTGGCTCTGCCACTTGTCTGCTGTGTGGCCTTGGGCAAGCCACTTCACTTCTCTGTGCCTCGGTTAACTCCTCTGGAAAATGGGGATTAAGACAAGGACTACGTCCAGCTCTATTTGCTTATATCCACCCTAGCACTTAGTACAGTCCCTGGCACATAGTAAACGCTCGACAACTACCGTAATTATTAGTTATTATTATTCATTCAGTTGTCTTTTTTGAGCACTTACTGTGTGCAAAGCACTGTACCCAGCCCTTGGGAGAGTAAAATATAACAATAAATGGACACATTCCAGTCCACAGAGAACTTACAGTAGAGGGGAAGACAGACATTAATATAAGTAAATAAAGAAATGACAGATATGGCCATAAGCGGTGTGGGGCTGAGAGAAGTGGATGAATGAAGTCAGGGCGATGCAGAAGGGAGAGGGAGAAGAGGAAAGGAGGGCGCAGTCAGCGAAGGATTCTTAGAGGAGATGGGTCTTCGATAAGGCTTTGAATAGGGGAAGAGGGAATGAAAATGAGCAGTTGGATCAGGAAAAATTGGATTTGTTCGGCCTCTGCTTCCGAGCTGGTTTTGTCGGGAATCGGGTGGGGTGCAGGGGGTTTGCGTGTATCTGTGCAGGCGGGCGCTTAAGACGTACTTAAACTAATGATAAGGGTTGGGGGTGGTAGGTGGAGATGTGAGAGGCAGTGGAGGAAGGAGATAGAATTGGGAAAGGCAGGAGGAAACAACAGCGCCCTATGGGACACCGACGTACTGAAAAGTTTGTTCGACGCCGAGCGCGTGTCCGATTTCTGCCTGGATCGTCGGGAGAGGCAACGTGCCCGTCGAATTGCTGTCCCTGATAACGACTTTTCTGTAACTGCCACTGAGTAGGCAACTTCCGCTGGGGTTTTTTAGGAGAATCTGAACAAGCTGATGACCAACCTGAGAAGCACTCACCCCCACTTTGTACGCTGCATCATCCCCAACGAGACGAAAACGCCCGGTAAGGAGGGGAAGCGGAGGGCCCGGCCGGCCCGGCGGGCTCCGGGGTCTCGGCCCCGCGCCCCGGGACGGGGGGCTCACCTGCGGGGTGTCCGTCCGCAGGGGCCATGGAACACGAGCTCGTTCTTCACCAGCTGCGCTGTAACGGGGTGCTCGAAGGCATCCGCATCTGCCGGAAGGGATTCCCCAGCAGGATCCTCTACGCCGACTTCAAGCAGCGGTAAGGCTCTCCCTGTTAACTTCCTCTCGTGAAGATCTGCAATAATAATGATTACGGTTCTTGTTAAGCCCGTACCATGTGCCAAGGACTGGGGTGGATACAAGTTCAACGGGTTGCCCACGTGGGGCTCACAGTCAAGAATCAGCACGGCCTAGTGGACGGAGCCCGGGCCTGGGAGTCTGAAGGACCCGGGTTCTCATCCTGGCTCTGCCACTTATCTGCTGGGTGACCTAACTTCTCTGTGCCTCAGTTCCCTCATCTGGAAAATGGGGATGAAGACAGCGAGCCCCACGTCGGACAGGGACTGTGTCCAACCCGATTTGCTTGTACCCATCCCAGGGCTTAGTACAGTGCATCACACAGAGTAAGCACTTAACAAATACCACAGTTATCATCATTATTATTATCCCAGCCACATCAGCGTGTAACTGAGATAAGCCATCCCCTCGAGGATCTCGAGACTCTCCCGGTTGCCATTTGTCGGCATTCTTCGGCTGCTAAAAGCATAAGACCGATTTTTACTGTCCCGAGTGCTTAGTACAGTGCTCTGCACATACACATGCACGTACACAGGAGGAAAGTAACCTTTGCAGCCCTTCTAGACCGTAAATTCGCCATGTGCAGGGAACATTTCTGCCAACCCTATTCTACCATCTTCTCCCAAGTGCTTTATCCAGGGGCCCTCAATAAGTACGACTCATAGACTGATTGATTCTGCTTCCTCGGCCAGATACAAGGTCTTGAACGCGAGCGCCATTCCAGAGGGGCAGTTCATCGACAGCAAGAAGGCCTCGGAGAAACTCCTCGGGTCCATCGACGTCGACCACACGCAGTATAAATTCGGCCACACCAAGGTATCGGTCCGACTCGGTCCTCCCGGTCCCCCTGGCCCTTACGGCCGGGCTCCCGGCAGGAGGCAGGAGGTGATCGTGTGCCACGTTTCCCCTTGCCCAGGTGTTCTTCAAAGCCGGACTCCTGGGTCTCCTGGAGGAGATGCGAGACGAGAAGCTGGCCCAGCTGATGACGCGCACCCAGGCCAGGTGTCGCGGCTTCCTCATGAGGGTGGAATACCAGAAGATGGTGGAGAGGAGGTAGGGATGAGGCCACGATCATCCCTTGCGCACAATTCACGGGGATCCACCAGGCAACGCTTCGTTCCCGGCCAGCTCCTTTCCGTCTCATCCCCCCGCGCCGCCCCCTTTGGAGGAATCCGGACCCTATACGCTAATTCCGCCCCAGGGAGAGAGTCCATCTTCCTGTCCAGTACGGCGTCCTCTCCTTCATCGGAAATGCTCTTGACTTGTAGGGAGTCCGTCTTCTGCATCCAGTACAACGTCCGCGCCTTCATGAACGTCAAACACTGGCCCTGGATGAAGCTCTTCTTCAAGATCAAGCCGCTGCTCAAGAGCGCCGAGACGGAGAAGGAGATGGCCACCATGAAGGAGGAGTTCGAGAAGACCAAAGAGGAGCTCGCCAAGTCGGAGGCCAAAAGGAAGGAGCTGGAGGAGAAGATGGTGTCGCTCCTGAAAGAGAAAAATGACCTCCAGCTCCAAGTGCAATCGGTGAGTGAGAAGCCAAACCTCCCTGAACTGTGGGCTGAAGGCAACGGTCAACTTTTATGTATCTTTTCTGACGAATCATTGTACGTCTTCTCTGGCCAACCGTTGTGTGTCTTCTCTGGCCATCCGTCGCCTGTCTTCTCTGACCATCCATGACTGTCTTCTCTGGCCATCCGTTCGTTGCCTGTCTTTTCCGGCCATCCATTGCCTGTTTTCTCTGGCCATCCGCTGTGTGTCTTCTCTGCCCATCTGTTGCCTGTCTCCTCTGGTCACCCGTTGTGTGTCTTCTCTGGCCATCCATTGTGTCTTCCCTGGCTAGCCATTGTGTGTCTTCTCTGGTCAGCCACTGTGTGTCTTCTCTGGGGAAATGGACTTCCCGGCGTGAAGTATAAAGACCGAGAATCAATCATTCAATTGTATTTACGGAGCATTTACTAGGTGTGCAAAGGAAACTAAGTCCAAAAGCACGGAGGGGTGGCCCTGGGGAGTTCAGCCGCTGACTCCCACCACCCGATGGGTGGCTTCTCGGTGGGAATGTTCACTCTCCCTTTCCCTTAGTGCCACCTCTGACAACGGGGAGATGCAGGGAGATAGGTATCGGATGCTTCCCCGAACCCCATCCTAGTGAGAGAGCATCTCCAATGGGGCAGGACCCGGTCCATCTTGCTGCCTTACTACAAAATCCCCCCTCTTGAGGCAAATCCTTTGGCTGATGAATACGCTAGGTAATAGACCCACCTTCAGCCTCAGATTTTCTCTCTGGAAATATTCCTGCTCAGTCGGGTGTCACGGAAACAGAACAAAAATTTCCCACGATACACCCACGGCACAGAGAGAAAATGACATTTCCTAAAAGATTTGGGGCTGGGCAGTGGGGTGTGTGTCTGGGGGTGTTGGGGGCTTAGTCGTCACCTAGGACTAGGTTAGCCTGCCTTAGGGGTGGCTGACAACAAACCTCCTATGGCCCTGAGATCCCCAATAAGCCCTTGCAAGGCGCTCAGGAAGCTCCAGGAACGATGTGGGCTCTACTTTCTCCACCTCTCCCTCGCTCTCCCGACAAAGAGGCGTACATCGTTTCCTGCTTCGTTTTTCTCTTTGGTTTGTCACTCCAGGAAGCAGAGGCCTTGGCCGACGCGGAGGAGAGATGCGACCAGCTGATCAAGACGAAAATCCAGCTGGAGGCCAAAATCAAAGAGGTGACGGAGAGGGCGGAGGACGAGGAGGAGATCAACGCCGAGCTGACGGCCAAGAAGAGGAAGCTGGAGGACGAGTGCTCCGAGCTGAAGAAAGACATCGACGACCTGGAGCTGACGCTGGCCAAGGTGGAGAAGGAGAAGCACGCCACCGAGAACAAGGTAAGGGAAGGAAGGGGCCGGGTCGGTCGTCCCCGGGCGCCCCCGCCGCCGTCACCGCGGGCCACGGGACGACGCGTCTTCCCTCGCCCCAGGTGAAGAACCTGACGGAGGAGATGGCCGCCCTGGACGAGACCATCGCGAAGCTGACCAAAGAGAAGAAAGCTCTCCAGGAGGCCCACCAGCAGACCCTGGATGACCTCCAGGCCGAGGAAGACAAAGTCAACACGCTCACCAAGGCCAAGACCAAGCTGGAACAGCAAGTGGACGACGTAAGCCGGGCAATCTAGGGAAAGTCCATTTCTTCCTTGAATTGAAAGTCCAGAAACAGGAAGTTACTCGATCCGGGGCTCATTCTGCTGCCTCGTCCATGTATTTGATTTCTATTGATCGTTTTATACCATTACGATTGAAACATTCATTGAACAGTGTTTCAGATTTAGACATTAGTAAGGTACCACTGCGTGGTAATATTTAATATCACTGAAAAATGTTGGCATCCTAACAGGTACCGCGGTAGGACGGGATATGAGAAATTAAAAGAGAAGTGGGGTGGCCTAGTGGGAATTTCCCAGGCCTGGGAGTCAGAAGACCTGGTTTCTCATCCTGGCTCTGCCAATTGCTTGTGGTGTGACCTTGGGCAAGTCACTTCACTTCTCTGTGCCTCAGTTTCTTCGACTGTTAAATGGGGATTACCCAACTCTATCCACTTAGACGGTGAGCAGCCCCATGTGGGGCAGGGTCCGTGCCCAACCTGATTATCTTGTACCGCCCCGGCGCTTAGAATGGTGCATGATGCATAGTGAGTGCTTTACCCCAAAAAATGAAAAGAAACCAGATGTATCGTGAATTCAGCTCGAAGGGTCTCTGGAGCAAGAGAAGAAACTTCGCATGGATCTGGAACGGGCCAAGAGGAAGCTCGAGGGAGACCTGAAGCTGGCCCAGGAATCCATAATGGATGTAGAAAATGAGAAGCAGCAGATTGACGAAAAACTCAAAAAGTAAGTATGTAGAAGAGGATTTCTTTGGGAGATCCTTTTCATCTGGGGGTGGCTCACTCGTTGCTCTTCCAACAGGAAGGAGTTTGAGATCAGCAATCTGCAGAGCAAAATTGAGGATGAACAGGCCCTGGGCATTCAGCTGCAGAAGAAGATCAAAGAGCTACAGGTCGGCCATCTCATCCTAGTAGCCAACGGGAGAAATAATTCTAATTCTGCTGTCATTCGTTAAGCCCTTAGCGTGTTCCTAGCACCCTGGGGTAGGTTCCAGGTTAACAGATCAAACCCAATCCTTGTCCCACAATGGGCTCCTAATCTGTCTGATGCCATTTCACAGATGAGGAAACTTGAGGCTGGTCCAGAGAGGTTAAGTGACTGAGTGGCCGAGTGGGGACTTGAACTTGGGTTCCCAAGCTCCCGGTCCCGCGGTCTTCCCGTCGGGTCGCGCTGGGGAGGGGCTGACCGGAGCGCGTTTTCCCCGTGTGCCGCCCCCAGGCCCGCATCGAGGAGCTGGAGGAGGAGATCGAGGCCGAGCGGGCGTCTCGGGCCAAAGCGGAGAAGCAGAGGTCCGAACTGTCCCGGGAGCTGGAGGAGATCAGCGAGCGGCTGGAGGAGGCCGGCGGGGCCACCTCCGCCCAGATCGAGATGAACAAGAAGCGCGAGGCCGAGTTCCAGAAGATGCGGCGGGACCTGGAGGAGGCCACCCTGCAGCACGAGGCCACGGCGGCCGCCCTGCGCAAGAAGCACGCCGACAGCGTGGCCGAGCTCGGGGAGCAGATCGACAACCTGCAGCGGGTCAAGCAGAAGCTGGAGAAGGAGAAGAGCGAGATGAAGATGGAGATCGACGACCTGGCCAGCAACATGGAGACCGTCTCCAAGGCCAAGGTCCTGTGGGTTGCGTGGAGGTTCTCCTGGTTGCGGTCGTTGTCTTTGCAGCTGAAGGAGCAGTAATAATAATAAAAATAATTCCGGTATTTGTGAAGCGCTTACTATGGGCCGTGCACTGTTCTAAGCGGTGGGGTCGATCCCACGGGGAGCTGACATTTTTTAATCCCCCTTCTTACCGATGAGGTAACTGAGGCCCAGAGAAGTGAAGGGACTTACCCCAAGTCACACGGCTGACAAGTAGCGGAGGCGGGATTAGAACCCACGGCCTTTGACTCCGGGCTCTTGTAGCACAGCGGTGACGGTCGTTCGCTGCGCTGCACACAGTAAGCGCTCAATAAATACGATCGAAGGAATGAATAAATGGTAGCCTACTGGTAGCCGCAGTGATAATAGCAGCAATAAGAGTAATCTCTACAATCAATCACTGGTATTTACTGGGCGCTTACTGGGTGCAGAGCCCTGTCTCTGTGTGACTTTGGGCAAGTCGCTTAACATCTCTGTGCCTCAGTTCCCTCGTCCGTAAAATGGGGATGAAGACTGTGAGCCCTACTTGGGACAACCCGATTCCCTTGTATCTCCCCCAGTGCTCAGAACAGTGCTTGGCACGTAGCAAGCGCTTAACAAATACCAACATTATTATTATCATTAAGAGCTCGGGAGCGTCCGACACGAGAGTCGGAAGACGCAATCCCACGGGGAGACGCCAGCCTGCAGGGGAAGAGACTCCTCCATCCTTCAAGCCCCAGCGCTTTTACCTAATCGGGGGGTCGTCCCGCCCGGATAATTTGGCAGGCCGTCTGATTCCTCCGTCCCGGTCTCCTTCCCACCCGTAGGGCAACCTTGAGAAGATGTGCCGCACTCTAGAAGACCAAGTCAGCGAGCTGAAAACCAAAGAGGAAGAGCAGCAGCGTCTGATCAACGACCTGTCTGCTCAGAGAGGGCGTTTACAGACAGAGGCCGGTGAGCCCCTTGGCGGCCAGTGGGACCGTTGGCCCAACTGGTCTTGTGGGGTCCCAGGGATAGGCTGGCGGCGCCCCCCGGCCCGGTTCTCGTCTCTCCTTCTTAGCCCAAGTGCTGCCGGGACGCTCCTTCCCGGCCGCTTTCGCACCGGCCCGGCTGCGGCGGTCACTTCCGGTCGGCGCCGGCCACCGCCTCGGCACCGCCCGAATGGGGTGCCGGAGATCCGAGGGAGGACGGGGGTCAGCCCCCGGGGAACCCCTCCCTTTCCCGGAACGGCCGGAGCCTCCCTGCCGGATGCGACAGTCGACCAGAAGTAGGGTGCTCACTCCAGGCCGCACCAAGTCCCTGCTCCCTAATCCCGGAAGGCAACTCAGCCTGGGAATAGCCTAGTTTCTATTTTCTATTTTATTTTATGGTATCTGTTAAGCGCTTACACGCGCCGGGCACTTTACTGAGCCCCGGGGTAGATCCGAGCTACTCGGGTCGGACGCCGTCCGTGCCCCCCAGGGGCTCACAGTCTCCACGCCCATTTCAAAGATGAGGTGACCGAGGCCCCGAGAAGTAAAGCGACTCGCCCGAGGTCACACAGAGCAGACAGGTGGCGGAGCGGGCTCTATAACGCAGGTCGTTGTGATTTCCAGGCCCGGGCCCTTTCCACTAGGCCCCGCTGCTTCTGGATTTTCACCGTTCAGTCGCCCCAGGCGGTCCCGAGGCCTCCTCTCTAAGGTGGATTCGGGAAGCCCGCTTGGAAAGTCTCCTGCGGCTTAATACCGAGGATGAGCGTTTGAAACTTCATCCCCGGGCCGATTGGTTCAAAAACAACTACGACTAGACTCTGGCATCCCAGGGTTAATGGCCTCGCGCTATTTTGCCTCCCAAAGGGGAATATTCGCGCCAGCTTGATGAGAAAGAAGCTCTGGTGTCCCAGCTGTCGCGAGGCAAGCAAGCCTTCACCCAGCAGATTGAGGAACTCAAGAGGCAGCTCGAAGAAGAGACCAAGGTAACCGTTTCGGAGCCGCGTGGCTCGGGGAAAGAGCCCGGGCGGGGCAGTCAGAGGTCGTGGGTTCTAATCCCGGCTCCGCCGCTTGTCAGTTGTGTGACTTTGGGCAAGTTACTTCACCTCTCTGAGCCTCAGTTACCTAAACTGCAAAATGGGGATGAAGACTGTGAGCCCCACGCGGGACAACCTCATTACCTTATAACCACCCCGGGGCTTAGAACAGTGCTTGGCACATAGTAAGCGCTTAAGAGAGACCAGTATTATTATTTTTTTCCCCCTGGGCCTCACTTATCTCAACTGGAAAATGGGGATTAAGACCGTGAGGCCTAGGTGGGGCAGGGACTGCGTCCCACCCAATTACTCTGTATCTGCTCCAGCGCTTAGTAGAGACCCTGGCACCTAATAAGCGCTTAAGAGATACCACGGTTATCATTATTATTATAACGATGATTCCTCTCCACGCATTTGGATCTGTGACCTCTGGGCATTTAGTATGTGCTCCACCCCCGCACTCAGCCCCACAGCCCTCGTGTAGAAATCTATAAATCATATACTATAAATGATTTATTTTTATTAACTTCTGTCTCCCCCTCTAGACTGTAGGCTTGGTGTGGGCAGGGAATGTGTCCACCAACTCCGTTGGCCTGACTTCTCCCATGTTTGCTCCGCACACACAGAGCGCTCAATAAGTACCGCTGACGGTCATTAAGTACCATTAAATACCATTGATTGTCTCCCCCTTTAGATTGTGAGCTCAATGTGTGAACTTGGGCAAGTCGCCTCACGTCTCTGTGCCTCAGTTACCTCATCTGGAAGATGGAGACTGAGACTGGGAGCCCCATGTGGGACAGGGGCTGAGTCCAATCCGATGATCTTGCATCTACCCCAGCATTTAGTACAGTGCTTGGCACGTAGTAAGCGCTTAACAAGTACCAAAATTGTTATTATTGACTGATCATCACCGGACCCCAACGTCGAGTGTTTCTCCCCCTCCGCGTGCCTCCCTTCTTCTCTCTCCTGGGGCGTCCTAGCTGTTTCCCCTGCAAGTATGGGAAGGTTGGCGGGGTCACGCTCTGATCCCGTCGGCCGGACCTCGCGTTCAAGGGCAGCATGGACGTCGACCTAGACGATCGCTAGGTATGATAAAATAAAGACCCCTGGCTCGTCCCCTCTCCCCCAGGCCAAGAACGCCCTGGCCCACGCCCTCCAGTCCTCCCGCCACGACTGCGACCTGCTGCGGGAGCAGTACGAGGAGGAGCAGGAATCCAAGGCCGAGCTGCAGAGGGCCATGTCCAAGGCCAACAGCGAGGTCGCCCAGTGGAGGACCAAGTACGAGACCGACGCCATCCAGCGCACGGAGGAGCTGGAGGAGGCCAAGTAGGTGCCCCGGATTCAGATGCAGGATGGTATTTACTGAGCGCTCACTGTGCACTTACTGCTTGGGAGCAGCACGGCCTAATGGATGGAACCCCGGCCGGGAAGTCGCAAGGACCTGGGTCCTCATCCCGGCTCGGCCACTTGTCCGCTGGGTGACCTGGAGCAGGTCACTTCACTTCTCCGGGCCTCCACTTCCTCAACTGGAAAATGGGAATTAAGACTATGAGCCCCAGGTGGGATATGGACTGTGGACCTTGTAATAATAATAATAATGTTGGTATTTGTTAAGTGCTTACTACGTGCAGAGCACTGTTCTAAGCACTGGGGTAGATACAAGATAATCAGGTTGTCCCACGTGAGGCTCACAGTTAATCCCCATTTTACAGATGAGGTAACTGAGGCACAGAGAAGTTAAGTGACTCGCCCAAAGTCACAGAGCTGACAAGTGGCAGAGCCGGGAGTCGAACTCATGACCTCTGACTCCGAAGCCCAGGCTCTTTCCACTGAGCCACGCTGCTTCCCACAGGGCTCAGAACAGTGCCTGGAACATAATAAGTGCTTAATAAATTCCATAAGAAATAGAGAGTCCGCGACACAACTGAGTTTCACAGATTCAAATCCCTGCCCCCAAAGAGCTTACGGTCTTCAGGGGGAGACAGACAGAGAAAATAAAGGATAGATAGGGGAAAGAGAGCAGAAAAGATACGTGCTCTGTACACAGGAAGTGCTCAATAAACTCCACTGATCGATTGACTGTGGGCCTGGGGGGAGGATGAATTTTAAAGGCTTAAGGAGTACAGACCAAGAACATAGGCAGCGCAGAAGAGAGGGCGGAAACAGCGTTCGTGTTCGTATTAGCATGAGGATGAGGCTGTTTTCTAAATGAAATCTAAATCTGGCCACTTGGACAGCTAGTTGGAAGACACCATTTGATTATTATATAATAATAATAATAAAAATGATATTTGTTGAATGCTTACTATGTGCCAGGCACTGTATTAAGCGCTGGGGTGGATAGAAGCAAATCGGGTTGGACACAGTTTCTGTCCCACGTGGGGGGAAGGTCTCTGCCTTACGCGATATGTAGCGGGTAGATGGGGAAGTTTTGTTTTGTTGTCCGTCTCCCCCCTTCTAGACTGTGAGCCCAGTGGGTAGGGATCGTCTCTATCTCTTGCCAAATTGTACTTTCCAAGAGTTTAGTACAGTGTCCTGCACACAATAAGCGCTCCATAAATACGATTGAATTAATTGAGAGGGTTTTTCTCCATTTGACGTTTTGGAAGAATGCTACTTATGCAACACCAGAGAGCTGCGGGTCCTCAGAGCATTCTGCCCGTCTGCCGGAAGAACCACGAACAGGTCGGCCGTCGGAAAGGTTGACATCCATTCGATTCCGCCCTGAGCCACTTACCCCCTCCCCCGTTCCCCGCGGGGCTTTCCAGGAAGAAGCTGGCTCAGCGGCTGCAGGACGCCGAGGAGCACGTCGAAGCCGTGAATGCCAAATGCGCGTCCCTGGAGAAGACCAAGCAGCGGCTGCAGAACGAGGTGGAGGATCTCATGATCGACGTGGAGAGGACCAACGCCGCCTGCGCCGCCCTAGATAAGAAGCAGAGGAACTTCGACAAGGTACCTCCGGACGGACGGCTCCGTTTCCCGGCCATCTCACCGGCCGGCTCCCTCCGGGGCCCGGGCTGACCGTCTCCCCTTCTCCAGATCCTGGCAGAATGGAAGCAGAAATACGAGGAGACCCAGGCCGAGCTGGAGGCGTCTCAGAAAGAGTCCCGCTCGCTGAGCACGGAGCTGTTCAAGATGAAGAACGCCTACGAGGAGTCTCTGGACCACTTGGAGACGCTGAAACGCGAGAACAAGAACCTGCAGCGTGAGTCCCTGGGGGTCTCTGTCTCTCTCCGTCTCTCTATCCAGGGGGCGGGGAGGGGTCCGAACCTATCCCTGTCCTTTTTCCAACAGAGGAGATCTCCGACCTCACCGAGCAGATCGCCGAGGGAGGGAAACATATCCACGAGCTGGAGAAAGTCAAGAAGCAGATTGAGCAGGAGAAGTGTGAGCTGCAGGCCGCCCTGGAGGAAGCCGAGGTGGGCATGGAAGGGTTTCACTCCAAAAAGATGGAAAAAATATTTGGGGGCACCTGGGGGTTTCGATTTCCTACTGCCCTAGTCTCGAGAGCGCCTCTTCTCTGTTCTCTTTCCCATCTTCTCTCTTTCATTTTTCTCTCCTTTCCTTCCCCCTCCAACTAACTAAGCGATCGATATTGTCCTCGGCCAGGGCTCATCCTTACTGATCTAATTCAGGGCCGAAATGACAGCAGACCCTGTTTTCTAGTGGACCAGAGCACTACATCAACGGGATGAAGGAAAAGTCCCCACCAGATTTTTTAAAAGAGCCAAGAAAACCAACCTTGGGAGATCTCTACTATTAAAGTTCAAAATATCATCTGCTATTGAAGTTCAAAATGTCATTTGCCATCTCCTATTTAAGTTCTAAACGGCACACGCCACTAACCTGGCCACTTCCTCTCCCACAGGCATCTCTGGAACACGAAGAGGGCAAGATCCTCCGCATCCAACTGGAGCTGAACCAGGTCAAGTCCGAGATCGACCGGAAGATAGCGGAGAAAGACGAGGAGATCGACCAGCTGAAGAGGAATCACCTCAGGGTGGTGGAGACCATGCAGACCGCCCTGGACGCCGAGATCCGGAGCCGGAACGACGCCATCCGCATCAAGAAGAAGATGGAGGGCGACCTCAACGAGATGGAGATCCAGCTGAACCACGCCAACCGCATGGCGGCCGAGGCCCTGAGGAACTACCGGAACACCCAGGGCATCCTCAAGGTAAACCGGGCCTCCCCTCTCGGTGGGCAGGCGAGGAGCGGCGTGGCCTAGCGTGAACAGCAGGGCCCCGGCAGTCAGAAGACCCAGGTTCTAATCCCGGCTCTGCCGCCGGGCTGCTGCGGGACCTTGGGTGGGTCGCTTCACTTCTCTGGGCCTCCGTTTCCAGATTCATTGCCTGTTCTCCCTCCTTGAGAGGAAGGTGCTCTTTCCGACCTGATTATCTGGTATCTACGTCGGCGTTTAGAAGTGTCTGACACACACCGATCAATCGATCGATCCTATCTATTGAGTGCTTACTGGGTGCGCTGCATTGTACTAAGCCCTTGGGAGAGTATCATCTATCAATCAGTGGTATTTACTGAGCGCTATCGACGTGCTGAGTACTGTAGTCAGTGCTTGGGAGAGTAGACACGGCCCCTGCTCCCAACGAGCTCACAGTCTAGAGGGGAAGAAGGGCATTAGCATAAATAAATAAATTACGGATACGAACCTAAGTACCGTGGGGCTGAAGAAGGGGTGCACAGGGGTGATGCAGAAAGAAGTGGGAGAAGAGGAATTGAGGGTTGAGTCAGGGAAAGTCGCTTAGAGGAGTTGGGCCTTCACTGAGAGAGTAATTCATGGATAGGGAGGTCATTCCGGGCCAGGGACACGATTGAATGAATGATGCGGGTGAGAGGTGGATGGCAAGATAGATGAGATCGTGGGACTGTGAATAGGTTGGCGTCAGAGGAGTGAAGTGTTAGGCCTGGGCTGTAGGAGGACAGCAGCGAGGTGAGATAGGAGGGCGGCAAGCTGATCGAGTGCTTCAAATTAAGCGCTTAAATATTCTAATAATGAGGATAACGGGATCAGAGGTCCGAGAGCGGAATGGCTAAAAGAATCCTCGTCTCTCCCCGGCCAGGACACGCAGCTGCACCTGGACGACGCCCTCCGCGGGCAGGAGGACCTGAAGGAGCAGCTGGCGATGGTGGAGCGCCGGGCCAACCTGATGCAGGCCGAGGTGGAGGAGCTCCGGGCGGCCCTGGAGCAGACCGAGAGGAGCCGGAAGATCGCCGAGCAGGAGCTGCTGGACGCCAGCGAGCGCGTGCAGCTGCTGCACACCCAGGTGAGAGGCCGGGGCTGAGGACTCACTCGTCACGATGAGGCTCCGTGGTGACGCGGCAGTGGAGGAAGAGGAGGAAATCATAGTCGAGGCTCCTGCTGCCAGCCGCCATATCGTTCGTCTAGCTGGGAAAAGCGGGGGGTTTCGGGCCTCTGTGGCAGCTAGATTTTCTTCCTTATTAGATAGAGAAATGGTAATAAGGGGGCATCGTCTGAGGGAGAAGCTACGGTCCTGCGGGTGCCGTCCAAGGCTCCCGAGGATTGAGCTGTGCCCCTTCAGTGCCCATAGAGCAGAATAATAAATAATAATAATGTTCTTTGTGCCCACCTCTATCCTGCCTGATTCTCTGTTGCTACTCCGGCAGCTCCCTCCACTTGTCCGTCTGTTTGTTTTATGGCCTCTGTTAAGCACTTACTATTTGTCAGACACTGTACTGAGTGCTGGGGTAGGTTCAAATTAATCAAGTTGGACACAATCCCTCTCCAACATAGGGCTCACAGTCTTTCACAGATGAGGTAACTGAGGTCCAGGGAAATGAAGTGACTTGTCCAAGGTCACACGGCAGACAAGTGGCGGAGCAGGGATTAGAACCCATGACCTTCTGACTCCCAGGCCCATGCTCGATCCATTAGGCCATGGTGCTTCCCAAAGTAAGCACCTACTTCCTTCCAATGTACCCTTTGAAGCACCGACCGGGCAGCTGACAAGCGGTGAGGATGCCGAGGGCGGGACGTCGGCCCTCCGCCAAGCGTGGCTGCCAGGTCGCCCTGCCAAATGCTGCTGGCCTCCCCTTTTCCTCCATCCCCCAGTTCTGCCCTCAGATGCCTCGAGAGATAAGGTGGCCCTCTCGTCCTCGGCCGGGACCGAATCCTTCTTAGAGAGACAGTTTTTAGGAAACCTAAGACAATTCTGTTTCCGGAGAGGGTCCTCCGGGGAACAGAAACCAAACTGCAAAGGTCTGAAGTCTGAGGGCTTCGACACCCGACGCTAAGCGTGAGGATGGTTCTATTCCAGTGAGCCTAAAGACTCTCAACTTTCAACTGAGAGGAGCAGCGCGGCTTAGTGGAAAGAGCCCGGTCTTGGGAGTCAGAGGACGTGGGTTCTAATCCCGGCTCCCCCAGCTGTCTTATTATTAGTATTGTTGTCTGCTCTGTGGCCTCGGGCAAGCCGCTAACCTTCTCTGTGCCTCGGTTAACTCATTTGTAAAATGGGGTTGAAGACTCTGAGGCCCACAGGGGACAACCTGATTATCTTGTATCTACGCCAGTGGCTCATAGTAGACATTTAACAAATACCATAATTGTTCTTATTAATTAATCCATAATGGGTCTTACGAGGCTACCCTCCACGGCCTTCTAACTTTAAAGTCTCAACCGAAAACTGCTGCTCGGGGGCACTTAAATGTGGGACTGGTTTACGCAATAAGGATGGACAGGATGCGTATTTTCTATTCCTTTTGAACAGAACACCAGCCTGATCAACACCAAGAAGAAGCTGGAAACGGACATCTCCCAGATCCAGGGCGAGATGGAGGATATGGTCCAGGAGGCTCGCAACGCCGAAGAGAAGGCCAAGAAGGCCATCACTGACGTAAGCCAAGGGGCATCCCTCCCTCCGGGGGCGATTCCCTGGCCCCTCCGGGGTCCCTGAGCCTTTGGGTCTGGCCGTCCTTAGGCCGCCATGATGGCCGAGGAGCTGAAGAAGGAGCAGGACACCAGCGCCCACCTGGAGCGGATGAAGAAGAACATGGAGCAGACGGTGAAGGACCTGCAGCTTCGCCTGGACGAGGCCGAGCAGTTGGCCCTCAAAGGGGGCAAGAAGCAGATCCAGAAGCTGGAGGCCAGGGTGCGTATTCCGCCTCTAGTGCCTCTCCCCACCGGCCGGTCCGTTGGGACGTGGCCGCGGGCTCGAACTCGGCCCCTTCTCGTTCCAGGTCCGCGAGCTGGAAGGCGAGGTGGACAGCGAACAGAAACGCAACGTGGAGACCGTGAAGGGTCTGCGCAAACACGAGAGGAGGGTGAAGGAGCTCACCTACCAGGTACGCCGATCCCGCCGCTCGCTCGTGCCCGCGCGGGAGGGCGGCGATGGGCCCCGCGGGCCGGACGGCTCAGTGACCTTCTCTTCCAGACGGAGGAAGACCGCAAGAACATCCTCAGGCTCCAGGACCTGGTGGACAAACTGCAGGCCAAAGTGAAAGCCTACAAGCGGCAAGCGGAGGAGGCTGTGAGTATCTCCCTGACTGGAAGGGCAGCCGTCCAGGGCGGTGGGCCTGACAGAGGATGAGGAACTCCTCACCCTGTCTGGGCATTAACCCCCCCGGCAAAGCCGGTCGGGGCACGGGAAGACCCCCGTAAAACCCCGGAATGCCTCTCCCAGCACCGATGTTCTGCCTTCTGAAGGCAACTGGTACTCAATCATCCCGTCGGCCACTTCACCGACTTCTTCTCCTCATCCCCCTCCCCTCTCCCTCCCCTCCGGCCTCACCCCGCTCCTAATCCAATCGTTCTCTCCCTCTGAGGCGGCCATATCCCTCCGTAACACTGGCTTACTGTTTACTCCCCGGCCGCTCTCTCCTGCTGAGTAGACCACATCTCTCCATAGCTCCCAGCCGTTCTCTTCCCAACTCTCCTTCAAGACGCATCCGAAGTGTTTCACCCTCCTGGTGTTGAGCCTGGTTGAATAGGAAAATACCAGAAGGGCTGGATACATTTCCTCTCAGGGGAATGTCCTGTGGAGAAATCCCAGCTGTCCTAATAATGATAATGATGGTATTTGTTAAGCGCTTACTATGTGCCAAGCACTGTCGTTAGGGGAATCTTTCCAGGGAAGTCACTGCTTCGTATTATTATTATGGTATTTGCTAGGCACTTACTATTATTATTATCACGGCATAAGAATGGCAAGCTCTCTGCTGAAAGAAGCATTCGAAAGTATTTGCCGCGCACCTGCGGAGTGGTCCGCAATGGGCTCAGCACTTGGGAGGATACAACGGCAGAAATTCACACATTTCTATCTTCAAAGAGTTTCAAACTGAATGGGGGAAGGCAGACCCGCGCGGCATTGAGTGAAAGCAGGAAGGAACACGAGCACAACCGCATGAAAGAGCAGAACAAACAACTTTTTCAAAAAAAAAAAAAAAATGGTATTTTTTAAGCCCTTACTATGTGCCAGGACGTGTAAGAAGGGTTGGGGTAGATATAAGCTGATCAGAAGGGACAGGGTCCGTGTCCCACTTGGAACTCACAGGCTTAATCCCCATTTTGCTGACTACCTTATCACTCCCCCAGCTCTTAGAACAGTGTTTGGCACATAGTAAGCGCTCGACAAATACCACAATAATAATAGGAAACAGTGGCTTCCATGGAAAGATTCCCCTAATGACAGCTGGGATTTCCCCACATTACATTCCCCGAAGAGGAACTGAGGCTCAGAGAAGCGAAGTGACTTACTCAAGGTCACACAGCAGACGTGAGGAGGAGCTGCCCATCACCGGGCAGGGACTGTATCTGTTGCCGAATTGTACATTCCAAGCGCTTAGTACAGTGCTCTGCACATAGTAAGCGCTCAATAAATACCATTGAATGAATGAGTGAACTCAGGGCCTTCCGACCCCCAGGCCCAGGCTCTCTCAGCTAGGCCACGCTTCTTCCCAGCTTTAACTAAACGTTCAAGCTAAAAGTTCAGTGTTCAAGCGATCGCTCCGGTTTCCGGGCGTTTCCCAGAGTCCACCCTTCCCCATTCCAAAGTGCGGGAATTCTCGGAAACTCGTGGGTTCTCACGAGTCCATTCCTTTTTCCAGGAGGAGCAGTCCAACACGAACCTCTCCAAGTTCCGCAAGATCCAGCACGAGCTGGAGGAGGCGGAGGAGCGGGCGGACATCGCCGAGTCCCAGGTCAACAAGCTGCGGGTCAAGAGCCGGGAGGTGCACACCAAGATCGTCAGCGAAGAATGAGCCCCCGTCCCGCAGCCGGACGGCACCGGGAGGGAGGAAGACGCAAAATGTGAAATTCCTCCCCGCGTTGCTCTGTAGCTGCTGCCTGTCTGTCTTTCATGTCTGGGAAATAGAAACTGTAGATGTCTTTGCAAAGAAAACCACAGCCTGGTCGTTCTTTTCACTAATTCCTCGTCCTTACGTAAAATCAAAGGTAGTGTGGCCTAGTGGAGAGAGCCCCGGCCTGTAAGTCACAAGGATCCGGCTTCTAATACCGGATCCGCCCCTCGCCAGCGGTGTGCACTTAGCCAAGTCATTTCACCACTCGGTGCCTTAGTTCCCTCATCTGTAAAATGGGGATTAATAATAATGGTGGTATTTGTTAAGGGCTTACTATGTGCCAGGCACTGTTCTAAGCACTGCGGGGGGATACAAGGTGATCAGGTCATCCCACGTGGGGCTCACAGTCTTCATGCCCATTGGACAGATGAGGTCAGTGAGGCCCAGAGAAGTGCCCAAAGTCACACAGCCGACAAGCGGCGGAGCCGGGATTAGAACCCATGACCTCTGATTCCCAAGCCCGGGCTCTTTCCACGGAGCCACGCTCCTTTTCGGATTAAGACCGGGAGCTCCACGTGGGAAGTGCCCGACTTGATTAGCTTGTCTAGACCCCAGCGTTTAATACAGTGCCCCGCAGACAGCTCTTAACAAATACCGTGGGGAAATAAAAAGGAGTCCTCCTTATAATCAACTAATTATGAGTTCGAGAAAACAACGAATCAGGAAACGGTGTGGCCTAGTGGGAAGAGTCTGGGTTCGAATCCCAGCTCCGCCACTCGTCTGCTGTGTGACCTCGGGCAAGTCGCTTCACTTCCGCTGGGCCGACTCAGTTCCCTAATCTGCAAAATGGGGATTAAGACTGTAAATCCTTTGTGGAACAGGTCCTCTGTCCAACTTGATTAACTTGTGTCTACCCCACAGCTTACAACAGCATCTGGCATACAGTAAGCGCTTAACAAATACCACTAAACCCCACCCCCCCCCCAAAACCCTTAAAAAACACCCCATAAAGCCCCCCCCCCCCCAAAAAAAATAAAAACCAAAACATTTCTCTACTAGGCAAAAGAGAGGATTTGCTTTAGGGTGTAATAATAATAATGTTGATATTTGTTAAGCGCTTACTATGCGCAGAGCACTGTTCTAAGCACTGGGGTAGATACAGGGTCATCAGGTTGTCCCACAGTCAATCCCCATTTTCCAGATGAGGGAACTGAGGCACAGAGAAGTGACTCGCCCACAGTCACACAGCTGACAAGTGGCGGAGCCGGGATTCGAACCCATGACCTCTGACTCCCAAGCCCGGACTCTTTCCACTGAGCCACGCTGCTTCTATTAACAGGGTCAGACAAAGTCCCTGTTGAACACACAACTCACATTTCTATTGAGGAGGGAGAACCGCAATTTTACAGATGAGGAAATGAAGGCCCAGAGAAGCGAAGTGACTTGTCCATCATCACCCAGCAGCCAATCAATCAATCAATGGTATTTATGCTTGGGTGAAGCAGCATGGCATCGTGGAAAGAGCCCGGGCTTGGGAGTCAGGGGTCGTGAGTTCTAATGCCGCCTCCGCCGCTTATCAACTGTGTGACCGTGGGCAAGTCGCTTGACTTCTCTGGGCCTCAGTGACCTCATCTATAAAATGGTGATGAAGACAGTGAGCCCCACGTGGGACAACCTGATCACCTTATATCTACCCCAGCGCTTAAACAGTGCTCGGCACATAGTAAGGGCTTAACAAATACTATAATTATTATTATAATTATTATTATCGAGTGCTTGCTATATGCAGAATGCTATACTAAGTGCTTGGGAGAGTACAACAGAATCAGCAGCAGAGAAGCAGCGTGACTTAGTGGATTGGGTACGGGCCTGGGAGCCAGTAGGTCCTGGGTTCCAGTCCCGGCTCTGCCACGTGGCTGCCGCGTGACCCTGGGCAGGTCACTTCACTTCTCGGGGCCTCAGTGACCTCATCTGTAAAAGGGGGATTAAGACCGTGAGCCCCACGTGGGACAACCTGATTACCTTGTGTCCACCCCAGCTCTTAAAACAGTGCTCGGCACATAGTAAGCGCTTAATACCATCATCATCATTAACAGATACCATTTGAGAAAATAAAAAGCGGGGAGGACTCTGTCACTGGGGCGAGCGGGAAGCCCGGACCGAGGGGGTTGGGATCGCCTTCCTCACAGGTTCAGCCGGGGCGTCCGATTCTCTGACCCGTGGGGCCCCGGGGCCTCTGAAACTCGACTCGGGCCTTTCTAAAAATGTCGTCCCCGCCGTATCATTCCTCTTTTGTGAGATGGTCATGCTGAGCGGGACGCCCGCCATTCCCGGGAGGGCTGGTACATACCTTCTTTTCCCCTCTGATCGCTGCCAGCTTGTTCGATGTTACCGCTGGGCAGGGAAAGGCTAGCCAGGTCTGAGGTTCCACCTTGGCGACATGCAGTAGAAATATTCTTCGGTCCTCATGACTCTCCGCGACCCTCTCTTGTGTGCACAACCTGGGGCGACGACATTAATCCTTAATTAGCCACTCCGCTGATTTTTTTTTTCCCCGAGGTACCTGATAAGCGCTTACTACGTGCCAGGCACCGCTCCAAGCGCTGGGGTAGACTCGAGGTAATCGGGTTGGACACGGTCCCCGTCCCACGTGGGGCTCACCGTCTTCCTCCCCATTTTCCAGATGGGGGAACTGAGGCCCAGAGAAGTGAAGCGACTCGCCCGAGGTCACGCAGCAGACGGGGGGGCAGAGTTGCGATTAGAACCCAGGTCCTTCCGACTCCCAGGCTCCGGTTCTAGCCACTAGGCAACGATGCTTCTCTAATTCTCCAGGGCTCTGTGGAAAGATCCCGGGCTTGGGAATCGGAGGATGTGGGTTCTAATCCCGGCTCTGCCACTCGTCTCCTGGGTGACCTTGGGCAAGTCACTTCGCTTCTTTGATCCTCAGTTCCCTCATCTGTAAAATGGGGATGATGACTGCGAGCCCCACGTGGGACAGGGACTGCGTCCAACCTTATTAAATTGCATCTAGCCCAGCACTTAGCAGGTAGTAAGCGCTTAACAGACACCATTTCAAAAAGAAAAACCAAGCGCTCAATCGATACCATTGGTCGAACGATCGACTGACCGATAACCCCAGACTTACTCACACCAGAGTCCGGATTTCTGGCAGCGACATTCATTCCCGCATTTCCTCACTCAATCCTGCCTCCGTGCCTTTTTCCCGCTAAGCGGCTCAGCCTCCTCAGATGATATTTCCTGGAGAGTATCCCGATTGGATTTTTTATTTTTTTTTTTTTTACGGAGCCAGGGGTCGTGGGTTCCGATCCCGGCTCCGCCACTTGTCGGCTGTGTGACTTTGGGCAAGTCACTTCACTTCTCGGGGCCTCAGTTCCCTCATCTGTCAAATGGGGGTGAAGACTGGGAGCCCCACGTGGGACAACCTGATGACCCTGCATCTACCCAGCGCTTAGAACAGTGGTTGACACATAGGAAGCGCTTAACAAATACCATCGTCATTATTATTACGTATGGCATTTGTTCGGCGTTTACCGTGTGTCGAACACCTTTCTAGGGGCTGGGAGAGATACAAGTTAATCAGGTTGGACCCGGCCCCCTTCCCACATGGGGCTCACAGTCTGAGGACGGGGCCGGGGGGAGGGGATGTGAGATCCCGCGGTTCCTTTGAGTCCTCGAGAAGAAGCAAGACCCACGGTTCAAAAGCTCTGACACTTCTCCTTCTGCAGTCGATCACTGATGACTTTTAACGAGGGCTCGCTTTGTGTACAGATCACTGTACTGAGCGCTTGGGGAAGTCCAATACAACGGAGCCCGTGCAGTACGAGGAGCTTGCAGTCCAGAGGTGATGGTGGATCGAAGGTATTCACCGAGTGCTAACTATCAATCACTCGGTGGCATTTATTGAGCACTTACTATGTGCAGAGTACTGAATTAGGGCCGTGAGAGAGTCCAGTACAACGGAATTAGTGGACACGTTCCCTGCTCCCGGTCTCGAAACTTCTACAGAGGCAGAAATGATAATAATAATAGTAAAAGTGACATCTGTTCAGTGCTTACTATGTGCCAGGCCCTGTCCTGAGTGCTGGATCCAAGCTAATCGGGTTGGACGCGGTCCCCGTCCCCCACGGGGCTCTTAGTCTTAATCCCCATTTGTCGGACGAGGAAACCGAGGCCCAGAGAAGTGAAGAGACTTGCCCAACGTCAAAGAAAAGACAGGTGGCGGAGCCTGGATGAGAAGCCAGGTCCTTCTGACTCCCGGGCCAGGGCTCTATCCACTAGGCCACGCTGCTTCTCCAGGGGACTCGAAATCTTGGCAAAACCGTCAGTGGGAATCGCCACGGACAAAATCATCTGAGGGTCCTGAATCCCAGGGGCAGGCCCAGTTCGCTCTTAAACAACGCCTGCATTATTACCCCACAACACCTCAGATCAGTTTCAGACTGCGCTTCGCTCAAATTATTTATAGGAGATTGATTCATATACTTACTCGATATGGGATGAAATATTTCTAATTATATCCAAACATCCTTAATGCGAAGGAGAATTATGTTAGGAGTCTAGATTGCCAAAGAACTGTTTTGCCAAAAATGCTTTGCCTTAAGAAAGAGGAGGAGGCTGCATTGTTTCCATATCTGAGACTATAAAAGCACTCCAGGCATGACACTGACCCGTCCTTCCGCAGAAAGCTTCAAGGTAAGAGCGGCCGAGGGGGTCGGGGAGTCAGCGGGACGGTGAGGAATGGGGAGGAGGGAGAGTCGCGGGGGCCGCCTCTCCTTTCCGCCCGCCGCCCATCCTTGCTCCCGCTGCCAGCGACCGTCCCGTCGGGCCGTGGCCCTGTCCATCCGTGGAGGCCGCGGGTTCCGGAGATCCCGGGCCCCTCGCCGGCCCCGGCCATCGAGAGGGGATGCTATTATCGGAGCGTGGAGGGGAGAGGCCGTAACACGTTTCTGCTTTCTCTTATAGTCCCGACGTCCTCCACGTTGTCATCTTTCTCTTCTGGTAGAAAGGCAGGTAAGAAGCGGCCCCCAGCGGGAGGGTGAAATGGAGGGTCCTTCCAAGACGGGATGGGGTAGGGGGGCACTTTTTACTTTAACGGTCTTTGTTCAGCGCCTACCACGGGTCAGACGGTCAGACGGTCGATCCGGACGGATCGGGCGCCTACTCTGTGCGGAGCACTGAGCGGTACAACAATAGACACATTCCCTGCCCACGATGAGCTTAAGGTTTAGTGGGGGGAGAACAGTCATTAATATAAAAAAATAAACGACAGATAGGGACATGAGTGCTGTGGGGCTGGGACGGGGGAAATGAATGAAAGGAACAAGTCAGGGGAATGCAGAAGGGAGAGGGAGAAGCGGAAAGGAGGGCGCAGTCAGGGAAGGCCTCTTGGAGGAGATGGGCCTTCGAAAAGGCCTTGAACGGGGGGAGAGTCACTGAGTAATTTTCAAACACTGTCCTGAGCACCGGGGTGGGTACGGGTTAATGAGGTAGGTCACGGTCCCTGTCCCACATGGGGCTCACAGTCTCAGCGGGAGTGAGAACGGGTATGGAATCCCCATTTTACAGTAGAAGAAGCTGAGGCCCGGAGAAGCGAAGTGACTTGTCCAAGGTCACACGGCAGGCAGTTGGCAGAGCCGGGATGAGAACCCAGGTCTCCTGGCTCCCAAGCCCGGGCGGGCTCTCTCCCGTCGGTCTGAACGGAACCCCTGCAACCCACAGGGTTTTAGGGCTGGCTCCCGCCAGAGACACACCTTGGGGTGGGGGGCTGAACGATGCCCGTGGGGGGTCTCAAAGACCCCCGTTTTACTCTGTCGGAAGGTTTCCTTAGCATTGAGTAAGGTGCCCTGCACACGGTAAGTGCTCAAACAATACCCCCGGTTGATTGAAGCTCTAACCCTCTTGCAGAGATGGTGAGGTCTTCTGCCATTTATTATTACTCTGTCATCTATATAAAAGCATATATATTAAAGATACTATAGAGAGAATATATACTCTCATATAAAATTATAGTATTTCTTAAGCCCTGCTCAGGGCACTGGGGTAGATACAAGATACTCAGGTCGGGGATTCCCGGTCTCTGTGGGAGGGAGAACAGATCCCGAATGCCCATTTTACAGATGAGGAAACCGGGGCACAGAGAAGTGAAGTGACTTGCCCACAGTCACACAGAAGGCGAGTGGCAGAGCTGGGATTCGACCCCACGTCCTCTGACACGCAGGCCTGGGCTCTTTAGTCTCAGATGGCGCTCACGGTCTAGGCGAGGGAGTGGGTAGAGCGGATATTCACTTCCCATTTTACAGAAGGAAAAACCGAGGCAAAAAGAAGCGACTCGCCCGAGGTCACGCGGAGTCGGGATTCAAAGCGGCTACAACGTCATAGCCCGTCAGGTGCCCCTCATGCGGACGGAAGAGTATTTTCAAGGGTTGGTCTTCATCGTGGCTCAGTGGAAAGAGCCCGGGCTTGGGAGTCAGAGGTCACGGGTTCGAATCCCGGCTCTGCCACTTGTCAGCTGTGTGATCGTGGGCAAGTCACTTCACTTCTCTGGGCCTCAGTTGCCTCATCTGTAAAATGGGAATTGAGACCGTGAGCCTCACGTGGGACAACCTGACGACTCTGTATCTACCCCAGCGCTTAGAACATAGTAAGTGCTTAACAAATACCAACCTTTGCAGAGACATTCTGCAACTGAACACCCGTCCTTCCCCTGACGTTGACCGTGAGCCCCACGTGGGACGGGAGCCGTGTTCGACCCCAACGCTTAGTACAGCATCGGGCACGTCGTGAACACCTGATAAATACCATCCTCATTACTATCGTAAAATTCCACTCTGAAAAAGCTCCAGGAATTTCTCCTTTGATTCAAATGGGCCCCATCTGAAAATGGATGGAGACAACCCGTCCCTTCGGGAGCAAGGAATAGGCTGCCCTGATGCGGAATACCTAGATTTTTTCAGGACCTGGTAAGGCATAGGCCCAGGGAGTTACGCAGAGATCTTTTTGTTATCCTTATCGATAATAATAACAATGAAATGATACTAATAATAATTGTGATATCTGATAAGTGCTTACCCTGTGCCATGCACTGTGCTTAAGCGCCGGGGGCAGACACGAGGTAATCAGTTTGTCCCACTCTAAAACTGAGGGAGGACAGGCATTGAAACCCCACTGTGCAGAGGAGAGAACCGAGGCCCAGAAAAGTGAAGTGACCTGCCCAGAGGTCACCCAGCGGGCAGGCGGGATCAGAACCCGGGTCCCCTGACTCCAGGTGACTGACTCTCCCCGGAGGAAGTCGACGCGGTCACTTGCTTCCACGAGGAGCATCCTTAGTTCTGCTCGATGGGCTTAATCAAGGATGCATTTTGCAGGGGGCAATATTAGCTTAATTTTATCACCAACTAGGGCACAGGGATGCAAAAGCCGATCGGAGAAAAGTGACGGAAACCGCAAGGCTGACGGGGAATAAGATGTTGAGGGCCGTGATGCCTTACACAGGCTCTCTTCCTTTTTTATGGTATTTGTTAAGCGCTTACTACGTGCCAGGCCCAGTACAAGGCCCCGGGGTAGATCCGAGCTAAGCGGGTTGGACACAGTCCATTTCCTAAAAGGAGCTCGCGGTCTTAATCCCCATTGCGCAGACGAGGGAACTGAGGCGTAGAGAAAGGAAGTGCCAGCCCAAGGTCACACAGTCAACAAGTGGCAGGATCAGAACCCAGGTCCTTCTAACTCCCAGGCCCCGGGTTCATCCCATTAGGCCAGGCTGCTCCAGTTTGCCCCTGTCCTACATCCTTCTCTCCCCTTGGGTAGGAATAATAATAATAATCGTGGCATCTGTTAAATGCCTACTATATGGCCGGCGCCGTACCGAACGCGGGGGTAGGTAGAAGTCAGAAGTGGGGAGTCAGAGGTCACGGGTTCGACTCCTGGCTCTGCCGCTCGGCAGCTGGGTGACTGTGGGCGAGTCACTTAACTTCTCTGTGCCTCAGTTCCCTCATCTGTAAAATGGGGATTAACTGTGAGCCTCACGTGGGACGACCTGATTACGCTGTATCTAGTTCCAGCGCTTAGAACAGTGCTCGGCACATAGTAAGACCTTAACGTATACCAACATGATTATTAGAAGGTAGGGCAGACACAGTCCCCACCCCAAGAGAGGCTCGCGGAACGCCGGGGGTTGCGGAAGCATTCTCCCACGCTAAAGGAGAGGGTGACGGAACCATTTCTTTACGCCGCCTGAAAATCAAGAGGTCCGCTCGTCTTCCGAGCCGGCGGCCAACCCTTCGAACCCCAGCGGGTTATAAAGGGGCCTTGTCTCTAGAAGCGAAATCAATCCCACGAAGCTCCGCTCTTGGCCATTAGCGGGGAATCTCGGAGGGACCCAAGCGGGACGGCAGTTGAACTCCTTCCATGACACCTACGGCCTCCCTGACTTGGAAGGCTGAGCTATGTGAGCACGGGTTTCAAAAATGTCACAACCGCAGGGAGGCCAAAAGTCGCCGCCTCTTTCCAAATGAGTAACCGGGGCTCGGTCAGGGCCGTCCAACAGCCCCCGAAGGGGGGCTTCGTCTGAAATAAAGCCATGGAAATGGGCCTCGGCAAACGTCGCACTCTGAGCTAAAATCGGGAGCCCGGCGGCGAGGTGAGGTACCGGTCCGGACCCAAACCGGGGCTGTTCTCCCCCCTCCAGAGGCTCCCGCGGGGTCGCCGTCGATAAACCGCAGCCATGAGCTCGGATCAGGAGATGGCCGTCTTCGGGGAGGCCGCCCCCTTCCTCCGCAAGTCGGAGAAGGAGCGGATCGAGGCCCAGAACAAGCCCTTCGACGCCAAGACGTCCGTGTTCGCGGTGGAGCCGAAGGAATCCTTCGTGAAGAGCACCATTCAGAGCCGCGAGGGCGGGAAGGTCACGGTCAAGACCGAAGGAGGCGCGGTGAGTGGACGGCCAGGGCACCGCCTTTGGCTCGTCTTCGGTCGGCCCAGGCTCATCGTGTTTCTTCCCCGCTCAGACCCTGACGGTGAAAGACGACCAGGTCTTCCCCATGAACCCGCCCAAGTACGACAAGATCGAGGACATGGCCATGATGACCCACCTCCACGAGCCCGCCGTGCTCTATAACCTCAAGGAGCGCTACGCCGCCTGGATGATCTACGTGAGTCCGGCCGGGAGCCCCCCCCCGACTCGGGGACGCGGGACCCCCCGGGCGGGTCGGGGAGGCGGGGGAGAGGGGAGAACCCAGGCCGTCCCTTCCCCTCTCCCCCGCAGACCTACTCGGGCCTCTTCTGCGTCACCGTCAACCCCTACAAGTGGCTGCCGGTGTACAACGCGGAGGTGGTGGCGGCCTACCGGGGCAAGAAGCGGCAGGAGGCCCCGCCCCACATCTTCTCCATCTCCGACAACGCCTACCAGTTCATGCTCACCGGTGAGTGACGTCGTCGCTATCGACCCGCACGAGGAAAGGGGGAGGCGGCCGGCAGGGAGGACGGCGCACCGGTGGGGACCCCCGACGCCGGGTTCGACCCCTCTTGGGCTGGTTCAGGACGGGCGGCATCGTAGGCGCTGGATGGAGCGGAGATGGCTCGCGTAGGAGGGCCGAAACCCGCTTTCCTCTCCGTCGTCGCTGCTTTGAACAGTCCTGTGCCCCGAGTAGGAGTTCAATAAACAGTATCGACGGATAAATGGGGAAACTAAGGCGGGGAGGCGAAGGGATTTGACCCCTGCTACCCACCGGGTCGGGGGCAGGGCTGGGACTAGAACCCACGACTCCTGGCTCCCGGCTCCGGCCTCTTACCGGTGGACTTCCCTGCCCGAACCGGAGGGGAGAACGGCAGCTGGGGTCGGTGTTAGCTTGGAGCCGATCTTTTGCTCGACTTCAGGGGGCTCTACGAAGGGGTGGGGTTTCAAGGGTTTAATAATAATGGTATTTAGTAAGCGCTTACTCTGTGCCAGGAACTGTACCGAGCTCCGGGCTGGATACCAGCAAATGGGGTTGGACACAGTCCCGGTCCCACTTGGGGCTCACGGTCTCAATTCCCATTTTCCAGATGAGGGAACTGAGGCCCAGAGAAGTGAAGTGACTTGCCCAAGGTCACGCAGCGGACAAGCGGCAGAGCCGGGATTAGAACCCATGGCCTTCCGACTCCCAGGCCCGGGCTCTAGCCGCTTTGTGAGGCTGCTCCTCAAATGCTTTTACGGAATGCCTGCCTTACTGAGAGCCTCACTGGTTTTGTTTTTCAGATCGGGAGAATCAGTCTATCCTCATCACGTAAGTTCTTCCGATTCCATTAGTAATAATAATAATAACGCTAATAACAATACCAGTGGTACTTGTTAAGCGCTTACTATGTGCCAGGCGCTGTACTAAGCTTGGGGAGGATACAAGCAAATCAGATTGGAAACAGTTTCTGTCCCACATGGGGCTCACAGTCCCCATTTTACAGATGAGGGAACTGAGGCACAGAGAAGCAAACTGACTTGCCCAAGGTCACACAGCACACAAGTGATGGAGGCCGGCGTTAGAACATCAGGATGGAGGCTTTTCCAAGAAAGCCCCATCAAGCGGGAGTTCGGGGGACGGGGATCTATGGGATTTCATTCATTCAGTCGTATTTGTTGATCGCTTACTGCGTGCAGAGCACTGTACTAAGCACTTGGGAGAGGGCAAGTCAGCAACAAATCGAGACCACCCCAGTCGACAACGGGCTCACAGTCTAGAAGGGGGGAGACACGGGTTTCCAAACAAGAAAACGGGCATCGGTAGCATCATTATAAACAGAATTAGGGGTATAGCCACATCATTAATAAAAATAAATCAAATTATAATTATAAATACGTCCATATATACACAAGTGCTGCGGAGCGGGAAGGGGATAGAGCATAGGGAACGATTTGGAGCAACGGGGAGGGGAAGAGGTTGGGGGTTTCCATGTGCTTTCCTGCCCGGCCAGCTTGGCTGCCTCAGTGGGACCCCAGATTCACAAGGGCGACAGTCCAGCCCTGAAGGCCAGCGGGGAAACCCCGTCCCATGGGACGGGACGGCTGGCAGCTGGGGAACCCCCGGGAGGACTCGCTTCTCCCCAACCCCTGGCCTCTGCTTGCTTTTTGCCCGACACGGTGACTAGACCAAGTAAAGGTTTTCTCTTTGGGTTTGGCAGCGGAGAATCCGGGGCCGGGAAGACCGTGAACACCAAACGGGTCATCCAGTACTTCGCGACAATTGCGGTCACTGGGGAGAAGAAGAAGGAGGAGTCGGGAAAGATGCAGGTGGGGGCTGGTTCCCGGGGCCGGGAGCGAAGCCCGTCCTCCCGGGGGCGTCCGAAGCGCTCGATTTGACCCTCCCCGTCTGCCTCTTTCCAGGGCACCCTCGAGGACCAGATCATCAGCGCCAACCCGCTGCTGGAGGCCTTTGGCAACGCCAAGACCGTGAGGAACGACAACTCCTCGCGTTTCGTAAGTCCCGGGGACGCGGGGGCCCCTCAGTCCCGCCCCCGAGTGTGACGGCACTGTCGTCTCGGGGAACGGACCCCCGCTCAATCTTTGGCCTAGTTCCTGGCCGCACCAAAGTTTTTTCCAGCCTTCGTGTCTGAAAGTGATCGCCCTTTCCCTTCTCAGGGTAAATTCATCAGGATCCACTTTGGGACCACGGGGAAACTGGCTTCAGCTGATATCGAAACATGTAAGGACTTAGAGCATTGAACCCCTGTGGACTGTCTGGTCCAACTCATTTTTCATGCTGCCTTTTTTTTTTTTTAATAAAAAAAAGGTATTTTTTGAGCACTTAAAATGTTCCAGGCACTGTACTAAGCACTGGGGTAGATACAAGCTAATGAGATTGGACACCGTCCATGTCCCCCATGGAGCTCACTGTCTTAATCCCCATTTTACAGATGAGGTAACCGAGGTACAGAGATGTGACATGACTTACCCAAGGTCACACAGCAGACAAGGGGGGAAGTCGGGATTAGGATCCGGGGCCTTCTGACTCCCGGGCTCATGCTCTCTCCGGCTTGATGAGTCCAATACAGTGGAGTTGGTAAATACGCTCCCTGCCCACGGTGCTATTATAGTCAAGAGTGAGAAGACACTGTTAGAAATGAATAAATTATGGATACGGATAAAAGATAGAGAAGCAGCGGGGCCTAGTGGATAGAGCACAGGTCTGGGAGTCAGAAGGACCGCCCCTTGATTGCTCTGTGACCTCGGGTAAGTCACTTCACTTCTCTGGGCCTCAGTTACCTCAACGGGGGTTAAGCCTGGGAGCCCCGTGTGGGGCAGGGACTGTGTCCAACCCGATTTACCTGTATCCACCCCAGCGCTTAGTACAGCCTGGCACGTCGTAAGCGCTCAGCCAATACCATTCTTAAACAAAAGGGCCGTGGGGCTCGATCCGACTTTACCTTTCTTTCCAGATCTGCTGGAGAAGTCGAGAGTGACCTTCCAGCTGAAGGCTGAACGTAGCTACCACATCTTTTATCAGATCATGTCCAACAAGAAGCCGGAACTCATCGGTAAGGGACTCCGTGACCTCATCCTGGCGGTAGCCGGGCCTCTGCTTGACCGTTTCCCCTGGCGTGAAGGGGTTCCGGCCTATGCTCCATTTCACACCGTCGGATATAATACTGATGCCATTCGTTAAGCGCTTACTACGTGCAGAGCACTGTTCTAGGCGCCGGCGGGGGGGGGGTACAAGGTGATCAGGTTGTCCCATGTGGGGCTCACAGTCTTCATCCCCATTTGACAGACGAGGGAACTGAGGCCCAGAGAAGTGAAGTGACTCGCCCAAAGTCACCCAGCTAAGGGGCGGAGCCAGAATTAGAACCCGTGACCTCTGACTCCCAAGCCCGGGCTCTTTCCACTGAGCCACGCTGTTTCTCTGATATAGATCTCTTATATATATTATATCTATCTATCTCTATATAGGTATCTAGATATATAGATAGATCTATAGATCTATCTATCTCTATATATTAGATCTCTAATATAATCTATATTATCTATATATCTCTATATATCTATCTCTATATAGGTATCTAGATAGATCTCTAATATATACAGATCTATCTATATATCTAGATTTATAGATGTATCTATATATATTAGATCTATAGATCTATCTCTATATATTATATCTCTAATATAGATAATCTACATTATCTATATATATCTATCACTATATAGGTATCTAGATAGATAGATCTCTAATATATACAGATCTATCTATATATCTAGATTTATAGATGTATCTATATATATTAGATCTCTAATATATATATCTATAGGTATCTAGACATATAGATAGATCTAGTGGTAGATACATAGATCTGTCTATATTCTAGATATTTCTATTAGTTATATATGTATATATCTAATATATCTTTAATATATTCTCTAATATATATCAGATATGCTTCTGATCACCACCAACCCCTACGACTACGCCTTTGTCAGCCAAGGGGAGATCTCGGTCGCCAGCATCGATGACCAAGAGGAGCTGATGGCCACCGACGTGAGTACATCTCGAGTCGGAAGGTCAAATACCGACCCCCTTTCACGCGAGCTGAACCGGAATGTTGTCCCGCTGTCCCTCCCGACAGAGCGCCATCGATATCCTGGGCTTCACGGCTGATGAGAAAGTCTCCATTTACAAGCTGACCGGAGCCGTGATGCATTACGGGAACATGAAGTTCAAACAAAAGCAGCGGGAGGAGCAGGCCGAGCCGGACGGCACCGAAGGTATCGGCCAACTCCGCTTCGAGTTCCGCACTCAAAGCTTATCCTCCCGGCCGATTCCGTTTCCGCAGTTTTTACAGTGAGGAAAGAGAGGGAAATCAGCAAACCCAGTTGTACCACTAAGCGGGTTTTCATTATTCGTTCATTCAATCGTATTTATTGAGCGCTTACTGGATGCAGAGCGCTGCACTAAGCGCTTGGAGAGTACAATTCGGCAACAAATAGAGACAATCCCTATCGGAGGGAAGAATTCAGGAAGGTTCTCCCTGCGACCCAACTCCGTTCTGGCAGAATAATAATAATAATAATGTTGGTATTTGTTAAGCGCTCACTATGGGCCAAGCACTGTTCTAAGCGCTGGGAGGGATATAAGGTAGTCAGACTGTCCCACGTAGGGCTCCCAGTCTTCATCCCCATTTTACAGATGAGGTGACTGAGGCACAGAGAAGTTAAGTGACTTGCCCAAGGTCACACAGCTGACAAGTGGCAGAGTCGGGATTAGAACCCATGACCTCTGACTTCCAAGCCCGGGCTCTTGCCACTAAGCCATGCTGCTTCTCTGAAGAATAGAGAATACAATCCAGAAGTCTGGCATTTGAGGATTCCCACCACTCAGCGCTTAATACAGTGCTCGGCATAGAGTGAATACCCTTCACTGATTGCAATGTGGATCAATCAACCAAGGGTATTTATGGAGTGCTTACCGGGTGCAGAGCACTGTACTATGCCCTTGGGAGAGTCCAATACAGCAGAGTTGGCAGACACATTCCCTGACCGCAGTGAGCTTAAAGTCTAGAGGGGGAGACCGTCATGAATATAAATAATTTATAAAATATCATTTCTAGACACGGACGTAGGCGCTGAGGGGAGGAGGGTGGGGTGAGACTGCGAGCCCCACGCGGGACAGGGACCGTGTCCAACCCGATTTGCTTGGACCCATCCCAGTGCTTAATACAGTGCCTAGCACATAGTAAGCACTTAATACCATTATTATTATTATTATTTTAAAATTCAGTAATAATAATGATGATTTTCGTTAAGCTCTTACTATGTGCCAAGCTCTGTTCTAAGAGCTGGGGGAGGGGGGAATACGAGGTGATCAGGTTGTCCCAGGTGGGGCTCAGAGTTTTACAGATGAGGTAACCGAGGCCCAGAGAAGTTAAGGGACTCGCCCTAGGTCACACAGCTGACAAGCGGCGGAGCGGGGATTAGAACCCCTGCCCAAAAGACACCGATCCGCAGATGCGAGAGGGAGCCGGGGAAACGAGGGCTTAATCGGGGAAGGCCTCCTGGAGGAGGCGTGACCTTAAAAAGGTTAAGATCAACGCTTCTCAAAGTCGCTCCGCCGCCTCGGCCTCAGGCTTTCTGAGCTCTGTCATATGGGACGCCCCGTTTCTTCGTCTTTCTGCAACCTCACAGCAATAAACGCTGTAGCAGAGCAACGGGAGGCGGGTGTCCGGCCTCCCTCTAGACCGTCAGTTCGTTATGGGCAGGGAACGCGGGTGCTAATTCTGCCGAACTCTCCCAGGCGTTTAGTACAGTGCTCTGCACCCAAGAAGTACTCGATAAATATCATTGATTGATCGATTTTGCTCTGGGTGAACAAAAGAACAACACAGAGAAGCAGCACGATCTAGGGAATAGAGCCCGGGCCTGGGAGTCAGAGGGCCTAAGTTCTAATCCCATCTCTGCCCCTTAGCTGCTGTGTGACCTTGGGTAAGTCCCTTCACTTCTCTGTGCCTCAGTCACCTCATCTGTAAAATGTGCTTGGAACACAGTAAGCAGATAACAAATATCATTAAACAACCAAAAATAACCAAAATAGGAACCCGCAGCTAAAAGCAGCAGCATTGTAGGACCCCAGGCCCATTTGTTTTCCACTGATTCCACGGCTTATCTACTATCGCGTGGCTCAGTGGCAAGAGCCCGGGCTTGGGAGTCAGAGGTCGTGGGTTCTCATCCCGGCTCCGCCGCTTGTCTGCTGTGTGACCTTGGGCCAGTCACTTCGGTTCTCTGGGCTTCAGTTCCCTCCTCTGTAAAATGGGGGTTAAGATCGGGAGTCCCGCGTGGGACAACCTGAATACCTTGTATCTTACCCCAGTGCAATGCCATAATTATTATTATATTATATTATATTATAATTCTGTGGCTTCTCTAATACCTTTTTCCACCAATTCAATGGCTACTCTACTAGAACGGTGCCCCAGACTCTCCGAAACCAATCTTCCAGGGCCGGTGTAGCGAAACGGAGGGGGTCCAGGGAACAACTCTGGCCACCCCCTGTGACTTCTCAGAGAAACCGAGTTCCTCTGTGCCTCATTCCTGTCGTTCCTTTCTCCCAACCTCCAACTCGTAGTTGCCGACAAAGCGGCCTACCTGCAGAGTCTGAATTCCGCCGACCTGCTCAAGGCTCTGTGCTACCCGAGGGTGAAAGTCGGAAACGAGTTCGTCACCAAAGGCCAGACCGTTCAACAGGTAAGCGCTCCTTTCCGGGGACTAGTAGACAGATGGAGCCTCTGGTTTCCTCAGAGAAGCAGCCCAGCCTGGCGGAGAGGACGCGGGCCTGGGCGCGGGGGACCCGGGTCGTCATCCCGGCTCCGCCACTCACCTGCTGGGTGGCCTTGGGCAAGTCGCTTCCCTGCTCTGGATCTCCGTTCCCTCACCTGCAGAATGGGGATTCGGTCCCCGTTCTCCCTCGGACTCAGACCGTGAGCCCCGTGTGGGACCCGATGATCTTGCGTCTACTCCAGTGCATAGTACGGTGCTGGGCACCAAGTAAGCACTTAACGAAGACCACGGTTATCGGTGTTATCTGGTCAGGCGTGGGACTGTCCCTCTGTCCCGCCAGGTGATCAACTCGGTGGGTGCCCTGGCCAAGGCCGTCTACGAGAAGATGTTCCTGTGGATGGTGACCCGCATCAACCAGCAGCTGGACACCAAGCAGCCCAGGCAGTACTTCATCGGCGTCCTGGACATCGCCGGCTTCGAGATCTTCGACGTGAGCCGACCGGCACCGGGAGGGGGCCGGGGGGGAGTTGAGGCTTTGGAGGATCCCGGGAATGGGGCAAATGGGCTTAGAGATAGGAACGCATCTTCTCTCCTCACTGCCAGATATAAAGTGAAATTCGAAAGTGAGCGAAAGAGGATGACACCGGGTACTGGCAGTACATTTTAGCTATTATCGGAATAGCGCATCAATCAGTCATATTTATTGAGCACTTACTATGTGTCCTAAGCGCTTGGGAGATTGGGAAGCACCCTGGCCTGGTGGAAAGAGCCCGGGCCTGGGAGTCAGAGGACCTGGGCTCTAATCCTAACCTCCCCCAATTGCCTGCTGAGCGTCTGTGGGCAAGTCACTTCCCTTCCCTGAGTCGTGGTTTCCTCATCTGTAAAGTGGGGAGTAAATACCCGTTCTCCCTCCTGTTTAGACACTAAGCTCCATATAAGACAGGGATTATACCCAACCTAATTGTCTTATATCTACCCCAGCGTTCAGCACAAGTGCTTGGCAGATAGTATTTAACAAATTCCACTTTTATAAATTTTACTCAAAGGACAGCTCTTTCTCCCCCTTAAGTATACCTATCAATCAGCGGTATATCAAGTGTATATATATATATATACATACACGCACATATATACACATATTGTACATTCCAAGCACACATAGTAAGCACTCAATAAATACTATTGAATGAATGAATATATCAAAGTACATTAGTGTAAGTGTATACATATGTATGTGTGTAGGGGGGTGTCCATATACACCTCCCAATCACACATAAGTATATTAAATTCATAATCATCACTCGTGTAACAAACCAAGTTCCAGAGAAAAAACTCTATGCTTGGCAGAAAAGGAGCTGAGCAAATGCCAGGGAAAAAAGGTCACGGTAATAATAATTATAATATTATTAATAATACTCGCTAAGCACTTGCTATGCATCAACATCCAATTACAGCACGTCACAGAGAATGTTTGGGCTTGGGAAAATCTTCCAGAAATACGACAGGTAGAAGAGGAGCGGGAAGAACTGTGAATTTGAGGGGGCAAGTCCTACGGGGAAAATCCCAGATGTAGGTCAAGGGGGTGGCGCGACGTCCACCCAAGCAACCCTGGGGAGATGATAAGCAGTAGCGACCGACACCGAACAGACAATAGGCGGAAGAGCAGCAGACGGATTCGCCTCAGCATCTTTCCATTTGCAGGAAAAAGAAAGAGCCCTCAGAGAATAATAAACCGCTCGTCACAGTACCGTTCTGTAGCTTTGTACTGAATGAGTAAACTGAAGGGGATTATTACCAGCAAAATGGATTACATTTTGGGGGAAAGGGTCCTAATTAGAAATTAGGGATGTCTATAGAGATGCTCGTTAGGGATAATTATTTAGTGCCGCGGCGAGTTGCGAGAGAAGTGAATGCGTCTGTCTGTGCAGTTCAACAGCCTGGAGCAGCTGTGCATCAACTTCACCAACGAGAAGCTGCAGCAGTTCTTCAACCACCACATGTTCGTGCTGGAGCAGGAGGAGTACAAGAAGGAAGGCATCGAGTGGGAGTTCATCGACTTCGGCATGGACCTGGCCGCCTGCATCGAGCTCATCGAGAAGGTCGGTCCGGCCGGCCGGCCCCCCGGCGCGGGCCCGCTCCCCCGCGCCCCCCGCCCCGCCGGACCGTCTCTCTTCCCCCCGCAGCCGATGGGCATCTTCTCCATCCTGGAGGAGGAGTGCATGTTCCCCAAGGCCACGGACACCTCCTTCAAGAACAAGCTCTACGACCAGCACCTGGGCAAGTCCGCCAACTTCCAGAAGCCCAAGCCGACCAAGGGCAAGGCCGAGGCCCACTTCTCCCTCGTCCACTACGCCGGCACCGTGGACTACAACATCACCGGCTGGCTGGAGAAGAACAAGGACCCCCTGAACGAGACCGTGGTGGGCCTCTACCAGAAATCTTCCCTGAAGACCCTGGCCTACCTCTTCTCCGGAGCGGCCGCGGCTGCCGAAGCCGGTAATCTCCGAGATCGAATATTCCGGGGGGGGGGTTGAGGATGCTCAAAAAAGGATGCTGTGGGCAGGGGACCTGACTCCCAACTCTGCTATACTCTGCTCTTCCAAGCGCTGAGTACAACGCTCTGCACACAGTTAAGTGCTCAAATGTAACCGAGGATCGTTTCCCACAGTCGAAACGGGACATCCTCTAGACTGTCGAGGGCAGGGCACGCGTCTACTACCTCTGCTGTAGGACCCTCTTCCAAGGGTTTAGTTCAGTGCTCCGCACACATGAAGCGCTCAGTAAATACGATTCACGGTATTGCACTCTCCCGAACGCTCTGCACAGTGCTCTGCCCACAGCCTGCGCTCATTCGATTCCCAGGATGGCACTCTCCCCGGTGCTTAGCGACACGATCTAGTGGAGAGAGCACGGGCCTGGGAGTCGGTGGATCTGGGTTCCGATCTCGGCTCCGCCCCGTGACCTTGGCCAAGTCACTTCACTTCTCTGGGCGTTACCTCGTCTGTACAAAGGGGATGGAGACTTTGAGCCCCATGAGGGGCAGGGACTGGGTCCAACCTACCCCGTCTACCCCAGTGCTTAGAATCATGGTTAGCACATAGTAAGCACTTAAATACCACAATTATCATCATTAGTAATATAGTGTTTCGCACCCAGTACGGGCTCAGTCAAGACCATCAGTTGATTGAACTCAGGCTTCCAACCAAAGGAGACTCAAACTGCGTATGGTGGTGTTTTTTCTCCTCAGAGGCTAGCGGTGGGACTGCCAAGAAGGCCGCCAAGAAGAAGGGGTCCTCCTTCCAGACCGTGTCCGCGCTTTTCAGGGTACCGTCCCATTTTCCCCTCTAACGCCCTCGGGGGGGTTCGCGAAATAACAGCTCCGTCCAAAGCCGCACCAGCACACGCAGGGCAGTGTGACCTGGTGGCTAGAGCCCGGGCCCGGAGGGACCTAGGTTCTAGTCCCATCTCTGCCGCTTGTCCGCCACGCGACCGCTTCTCTATGCCTCGGTTCCCTCGTGTGGAAAATGGGGATTGCGACTGTGCCCGGGACGGGGATGGTGTCCAACCTGATTACCTTGGATCTATTCTAGCACATAGCGCTTGATAGATACCATTAAAATAA
Source organism: Ornithorhynchus anatinus (assembly GCF_004115215.2). Taxonomy (NCBI): domain Eukaryota; kingdom Metazoa; phylum Chordata; class Mammalia; order Monotremata; family Ornithorhynchidae; genus Ornithorhynchus; species Ornithorhynchus anatinus. The sequence goes on from NC_041748.1 coordinate 1,082,137, forward strand.
AAAGTGTCTCCCGGTGGGTTGATCGGCAGCTTCTGGGGGTGGTGGTGATGGGATCTGGTGGGGGGCCCACAGGTGAAGGTAGTTGAACTGGGGGTTTGTTTGATGCCTGAGTATGAGTGTGTCGTTCAGGGAGAACGCAATCACTTAAGAAAGTGGGGATCAGAAGGAGGTCGGGGGGAGGTATTGGGCAAGTGGATACGAAGCAGCGTGGCTTAGTGAAAAGAACCAGGGCTTGGGAGTCCCGACCCTGCCACTTGTCTGCAGTGTGACCTTGGACAAGCCGTTTAACTTCTCTGTGCCTCAGTTACCTCATCTGGAAACGGGGATTAAAACTGTGAGCCCTACGTGGGGCAACCTGATCACCTTGTATCCACCCCAGCGCTTCGCACGGTGCCTGGCAAATGGCGAGCATTCAACAAAGACCACAATTGGAGTAAAATTCTTACTGTTGGGCTTTTAGGAGAATCTGAACAAGCTGATGACCAATCTGAGAAGCACTCACCCCCACTTTGTACGCTGCATCATCCCCAACGAGACGAAAACGCCCGGTAAGGAGGGAAGCGGAGGGCCCGGCCGGCCCGGCGGGGTCCGGGGTCTCCGCCCCGCGCCCCGGGGCGGGGGGCTCACCTGCGGGGTGTCCGTCCGCAGGGGCCATGGAACACGAGCTCGTCCTTCACCAGCTGCGCTGTAACGGGGTGCTCGAAGGCATCCGCATCTGCCGGAAGGGATTCCCCAGCAGGATCATTTACGCCGACTTCAAGCAGAGGTCAGGCTCTCCCTGTGAATTTCCTCCCTTGAGGCTCTTGCCGTTGAGTCGTTATAACTTGGGAATCGGCTCAGCGCTTAGAACAGTGCTTGGCACATAGTAAGCGCTTAACAAATACCGTCAGTATTATTATGCAAGGAAGTCCGGTGATGGGTGCTAAATTTTCGAGGCTAAGAATGGGAACTGAGTCAAGGAATGGGGAGAGAGGAAGGAAGAGGGGGAAGTGAAGAAAGGAGGGAGGGAAGCGCTGTACTCTCCCAAGCGCTTAGTAAAGTTCTCACGGTAAGTGCTCAACAAACACGACTGAATGAATGACTGAATGAAGCAAGGCGGCCTAAAGGAAAAATAATAATGACAGTAACTATGGTATTTTTTAAGCACTTACTATGTGCAGAGCACTGTTCTAAGAGCTGGGGTAGATACAGGGTAATCAGACTGTCCCACGTGAGGCTCATATTTTTTAATCCCCATTTTTACCGATGAGGTAACTGAGGCACAGAGAATAATAATAATAATGTTGGTATTTGTTAAGCGCTTACTATGCGCCGAGCACTGCTCTAAGCGCTGGGGTAGATACAAGGTGATCAGGTTGTCCCACGTGGGGCTCACAGTCTTGATCCCTATTTTACAGATGAGGTAACTGAGGCACCGAGAAGTTGAGTAACTTGCCCAAGGTCACATAGCAGGCAAGTGGTAGAGTCGGGATTAGAACCCATGACCTCTGACTCCCAAGCCCGTGCTCTTCCACTAAGCCACGCTGCCTCTCTAAAGCCTGGGACTTGGTGTCAGAGGACCTCAGTTCTAATCCTGGCTCTATCCTTCGTCTGCTGTGTGACCTTGAGGACATCACCTCACTCCTCTGGGCCTCAGTTACCTCATCTCTAAAATGGGGATTAAGACAGTGAGCCCCACGAGAGACATGGACGGTGTCTAACCTGATTAGCTCGTTTCTACCTCGGTGCTTGCTAGGGTGACTGAAATGGAGTAAACCCTCAACAAATACCATAAAAGAGGAAATAAAGGAAGGAGGAAGGGATGGAGGAAGAGAGGAGGGAAAGAAGAACGAGAGAGTTGGGGGGGGGGGGGGCTGCTCAGGAAATGGAAGGAGAGAGACCAAAAATGGACCAGATTCTCCTTCCTATTTCTGATAAGTCACGGCCGGCTGTTCGATTACTGCGGTCTCAGGGATTTTCCTTCCATCTGCTTCCTCGGCCAGATACAAGGTCTTGAACGCGAGCGCCATCCCGGAGGGGCAGTTCATCGACAGCAAGAAGGCCTCGGAGAAACTCCTCGGGTCCATCGACATCGACCACACGCAGTATAAATTCGGCCACACCAAGGTACCGGTCCGACCCGGTTCACCCCGACCCCCACCGGGCCCTTCCGGACGGACTCCCGACAGGAGGCGGGAGGTGATCGTGCGCCTCCTCTCCCCTCGATCAGGTGTTCTTCAAAGCCGGACTCCTGGGTCTCCTGGAGGAGATGCGAGACGAGAAGCTGGCCCAGCTGATAACGCGCACCCAGGCCAGGTGTCGCGGTTTCCTCATGAGGGTGGAATACCAGAAGATGGTGGAGAGGAGGTAGGGGTCCACGGCCAACAATTAGCCTCGCCCTGCTGATTTTCTTTTCTCTCTGAACCCAAATGCGCTTTGCATTTTATTATTTCGGAGAGCCCGTCTTCCCCATCCAATACAACGCACGTGCCTTCATTTGAAATGCTCTTAATAACCCGGGACGGAGTCCATCTCCCCGTCCGGTTGGACGTCCGCTCCTTCACCGGAAATGCACTTGATTTGCAGGGAGTCCATCTTCTGCATCCAGTACAACGTCCGCGCCTTCATGAACGTCAAACACTGGCCCTGGATGAAGCTCTATTTCAAGATCAAGCCGCTGCTCAAGAGCGCCGAGACGGAGAAGGAGATGGCCAACATGAAGGAGGAGTTCGAGAAGACCAAAGAGGAGCTCGCCAAGTCGGAGGCCAAAAGGAAGGAGCTGGAGGAGAAGATGGTGGCCCTGTCCCAGGAGAAGAACGACCTTCAGCTCCAAGTCCAGTCTGTGAGTATCTCGGCGGCACGGTCCCCTCGACTTCCTCTGGTTTGCTCTCGTCTTTCTGCCAAGCGAGCCCGAGACTGATCCTTTCCGCTCCAGTCAGAGTAATGGTGTTATCTGTTAAGCGCTTACCGTGTTAATTGTTAAGCACTGTAGTTAACGCCATACCAAGAGGATCAGGTTGGACACAGTCCCTGTCCCACATGTGGCTCACGGTCTAAGTAAGAGGGGGAACAACTGGTACGTTGGCCCCATTTTTAAGATGGGAAAACCGGGCCCCAGAGAAGTGGAGTGACTAGCTCAAGGTCACGCAGCAAACAAGTGGCGGAACCCGTCTTGGAAACCCGGCTCTTGTAACTCCCGGGTCCAGGATATTCCCACGAGGCCATGTTGCCAAATGAGGACAGGGCCGTAGTCAAGACCTTGGCCACCGATTTGGGAAACGGAAAACACAGTCCCAGCACACTGCACACAAATGTTCTCGGTTGCTGCCCTTATTAATATATTATTATTGCATTTGTTAAGTTCTTACTATGTGACAAGGACGGCTCTAAAGACTGGTTACAAGTTAATCAGATCAGAGTCCCTATCCCACCTGCAGTTCACAGGCTAAGAATGAGGGAAAACAGGGATCCAATCCCCATTTCACAGCTGACGAAGCTGAGGCCCAGAGAAGTGAAGGGACAGGCCCCGGGTCACACAGCAGACAGCAGGCAGAGCCACGAGTAGAACCCAGGTCCGAGGACACCTAGGCCCGGGCTCTATCCGCTATCCACCCCGCTTCTTAAGCAACAGATAAAAATGGTGATGCAAGTGAAGCTACTCCATTAACTGTAAGAGAGATGAACTGCACAAGTGGAGGAAGATTCCCACTCTAACCTTCTTTCTAGGAAGCGGACGCCTTGGCCGACGCGGAGGAGAGGTGCGACCAGCTGATCAAGACGAAAATCCAGCTGGAGGCCAAAATCAAAGAGGTGACGGAGAGGGCGGAGGACGAGGAGGAGATCAACGCCGAGCTGACGGCCAAGAAGAGGAAGCTGGAGGACGAGTGCTCCGAGCTGAAGAAGGACATCGACGACCTGGAGCTGACGCTGGCCAAGGTGGAGAAGGAGAAGCACGCCACCGAGAACAAGGTAAGGGAAGGAAGGGTCCGGGTCGGTCGTCCCCGGGCGCCCCCGCCGCCGTCACCGCGGGCCACGGGACGACGCGTCTTCCCTCGCCCCAGGTGAAGAACCTGACGGAGGAGATGGCCGCCCTGGACGAGACCATCGCGAAGCTGACCAAAGAGAAGAAAGCTCTCCAGGAGGCCCACCAGCAGACCCTGGATGACCTCCAGGCCGAGGAAGACAAAGTCAACACGCTCACCAAGGCCAAGACCAAGCTGGAACAGCAAGTGGACGACGTAAGCCCAAATGAAAACAATACGGGGGGCTTCTCTTTCCAGAATGATTCATCGCGAGTGATGAATCGCTCCTATCGGCGGCGTGTCATGATTCTATGGTGTCGTTTGTGATTGGACTGTGCCCAACCCGTCGACTCGGCTCTACCCCAGCACTGAGAACGGTGCTTGGCGCGTAGTAAGCGCCGAACAGATATCACAATGATTATTATTATTACCCGCCTTCAGCTCGAAGGGTCTCTGGAGCAAGAGAAGAAACTTCGCATGGACCTGGAACGGGCCAAGAGGAAACTCGAGGGAGATCTGAAGTTGGCCCAGGAATCCATAATGGACATCGAAAATGAAAAACAACAGATCGATGAGAAGTTCAAAAAGTGAGTCTGGAGAAAAGCCCCTCTTCATAAGGTCATCTTCAGTTGATGCGCGCTCACTTCTTGCTTTTCCAACAGGAAGGAGTTTGAGATCAGCAACCTGCAGAGCAAAATTGAGGATGAACAGGCTCTGGGCTTGCAGCTGCAGAAGAAGATCAAAGAGCTGCAGGTCGGCCATTTCTCCCGCCCTACGGGAAAAGGTTCCGGGGAGGGGCTGACCGGAACCTGTTTTCCCCGTGCGCGTCCCCAGGCCCGCCTCGAGGAGCCGGAGAAGGAGACCGAGGCCGAGCGGGCGTCTCCTCCCGGTCCCGCGGTCTCCCCGTCGGGTCGCGCTGGGGAGGGGCTGACCGGAGCGCGTTTTCCCCGTGTGCCGCCCCCAGGCCCGCATCGAGGAGCTGGAGGAGGAGATCGAGGCCGAGCGGGCGTCTCGCGCCAAAGCGGAGAAGCAGAGGTCCGACCTGTCCCGGGAGCTGGAGGAGATCAGCGAGCGGCTGGAGGAGGCCGGCGGGGCCACCTCCGCCCAGATCGAGATGAACAAGAAGCGCGAGGCCGAGTTCCAGAAGATGCGGCGGGACCTGGAGGAGGCCACCCTGCAGCACGAGGCCACGGCGGCCGCCCTGCGCAAGAAGCACGCCGACAGCGTGGCCGAGCTCGGGGAGCAGATCGACAACCTGCAGCGGGTCAAGCAGAAGCTGGAGAAGGAGAAGAGCGAGATGAAGATGGAGATCGACGACCTGGCCGGCAACATGGAGACCGTCTCCAAGGCCAAGGTATCGTGGGACTGGTCTTTGCCGATCGAAGTGATCGCATTAGAGCTTTAGGAAGCGGTAGGCGTGGAAGGGAAGCAGTGTGGCCTACTGGAAAGATCCCGGGCCCGGGGGCCAGAAGGCCTGAATTCTAATCCCCAGCTCCGCCAACTGCCTGCCGCCTGACCCTGGGAGAGTCGCTTCACTTCTCTGTCCCTCAGTCCCCTCATCCGTGAAATGGGGATTCCATCCCCGCTCTCCCTCCTACTTAGACTCCGAGTCCCGTGTGAGACGGGTTCTGTATCGGTCGCATGAATCTTCAATCTACCCCAGAGCTTCTAAGGGTTCTTGACACATAGTAAGCGCTTAACCAACACCATAAAAAAAGGGATCTATTAAGCGCTTTCTGTGAAAAAAGCACTCTAAGTTGTCTTGGCTATTAATCAATGGTAATTCTTGAGCGCTTTCTCCGTGCAGAGCACTGTACTACGTGCTCAGGAGAGTCTGACAACAATATAGCAGACACATTCCCCGCCCACGGTGAGCTGACAGTCTGGAGGGGGAGGCAGGAATCTGGGGCCGTCTGTCTGAAAATGGGTCTTTCTCCCATAACTTTCAACGTAGGGCAATCTTGAAAAGATGTGCCGCACCCTCGAAGACCAACTGAGCGAACTCAAGTCCAAAGAAGAGGAGCAGCAACGCCTCATCAACGATCTGACGGCTCAGAGGGGTCGCCTGCAGACGGAGTCAGGTGTGACCCGGAGGGCCGGAAACCCATCCCAAACGCGGAAACACGAGGGTTTTCCCGGTCGGGGTCGGTTCCGACTCTGTGGCGGGGAAGAAGCGATCGGCTGGTCGGTGGCATCGACTGAGTGGTTACCGGGGCCGAGCCCTGTACTATGCGCTTGGGAGAGTCCGATACTAGAGAATTAGTAGAGGTGTTCCCTGCCCTCGAGGAGCTTACGGTCTAGAAGGGGAGATCTTCATTATATCTGCCTTTCTGGGCTGGGGGAGAGACTACCTTGCTAGAAAGACCAAGCCCAGAACCCCAGAGATCTCTCCCAGTGCCCCAGAGATCTCTCCCAGGGCCAGCCCTGGGGCGTTCCCAGGGCCGCACATTCCCTGCCCATAACGCGCGTCCTGTCTTGCAGGTGGAGACGGACTTTAATATAGATTGATATATTAATTTAAATAATGCACAGAATAAAATAGCCTCTCTTTGATAAATCACCCTCCAGCTCATTCTCCGCTGTCCTAAATCGTACAATGACCCCATCGATGGTGTTTACTGAGCGCTTACAGTGAGCACAGCACTGTATTAAGCGCTTGAGAGAGTATCGTGTAACAGAGTCGGTAGACACGTTCCCTACCTACAAGGACCGTAAACCTCTCTCGGAACCGTTCTCGAAGCACCTACTCCTTGTGCAGACAATCCATTTTTGTCGTATAGTTTCAAACGCGGCAAAGGGCGCATCCATTTCATCACTGCATTTACTGGGCGTTTACTCTGTGCCGAGCACCGTAGCACGTGCTTGAAAGACTGAGCCGCATTCGATTCTGGTATCTGGATAAAGAGAGTCCCACAGCGGCTCGAGAAACGGCGGAGGGGAAGGGGTTTCTTTGCCACCGGCCTTCCTCCCCAAAAGCATCTCCGCCCACCCCGACGACAACGTCACGGGGTAGAGCGTCTGAAAGCCGGGACTTCTACTTCCAAAGTCCAGCCCGGCCCCTCCCCGGACGCTTCCTAGGTCACGGCTCTCAACGGGAAACGAGACTGAGAGAGTTCTGTGTCACTGTTGCACGACTCCATTTTCAAAAGGCTGGCGGAAGTCGGACAATTAAGTTTCCATCTTCCCGATTCCCACTTTTTTCCCCAGGGGAATATTCTCGCCAGTTGGATGAGAAAGAGTCTTTAGTATCTCAGCTGTCCAGAGGGAAACAAGCGTTCACCCAACAGATCGAAGAACTGAAGAGGCAGCTTGAGGAGGAGACGAAGGTAAGTGGGACCTAAATCCTGAGCGTTTTCCGTAGCCTCATTGTCGAAAGGGCCTACTTCACCCAGCAGATAAGGAAGCAGTGCGGCACAGTGGAAAGAGCCCGGGTTTGGGAGTCAGGGTTCATGGGTTCTAAACTCAGCTCCCTGACTTTTCTGTTGGGTGACCTCGGGCAAGTCACTTCACCCCTCTGGGCCTCAGTTCCCTCATCTGCAAAATGGGGATTCCATACCCGTTCTCCCTCCTACTTAAACTGCGAGCCCCATGTGATTATCTCATATCTCCCCCGGGGCTCAGTACAGAGCTTGGCACGTAGTACGCGATTCATGAATACCATGAATATTATTCTCATTATTATTATTAATAGCAATATTATGTGGGTGTCGGGTAGAAAGAAAATGGCAAAACGTTCAAGAAGGGTTTGGGTCACGGACCGAGATCACCGGTCAGCGGAATGGGGAATGAGGTGCAAGAGAAGGTCAATCCCCACCGTGACATAAAACGTCCGTAAGGACAGCCCCTCAACCTTTCTTCGGAGAATTTTTCGGCGTCTCCTTGGGATCTTGTAGAACGGTCCGGACGAACCACGGATCCGATTCTGCCGGCCGTAGTGACCGAACGCTGCAAGAATTGAGGCGCGAATAGTCATTCGATATTCAATTGAACCAACGTCCCCTCTCCCCCAGGCCAAGAACGCCCTGGCCCACGCCCTCCAGTCCTCCCGCCACGACTGCGACCTGCTGCGGGAGCAGTACGAGGAGGAGCAGGAATCCAAGGCCGAGCTGCAGAGGGCCATGTCCAAGGCCAACAGCGAGGTCGCCCAGTGGAGGACCAAGTACGAGACCGACGCCATCCAGCGCACGGAGGAGCTGGAGGAGGCCAAGTAGGTGCACCGGATTAAGACGTGGAATGTGCGGCCGATCCGACAGGCTGGGATGATTCTCCAAATTATAACGTAAAGTGTTTAGGATGAGGACGCATGATAAATGAAGGGTAGAGGGCGATGGGGAAAGAGATCTAAATCTGGTCTGGATGACGAGTGGAGGCGTATTATGTAACACTTATTTAAGGTCTTTCCTCATTGTGATTTGTAGTGTGTCAACGGCGAAGGAGGTGGGCGAGAGTTCTCCTTAATGTGATGTTTTGCGACATTGGGGCGGGGGTCCTCAAAGCGTTCGGCCGGTTTGTCGGAAGAACCACAAACAGGTCCGCGATCCGAAAGGTTGACATCCATTCGATTCCGCCCTGGGCCACTTACCCCCTCCCCCGTTCCCCGTGGGGCTTTCCAGGAAGAAGCTGGCTCAGCGGCTGCAGGACGCCGAGGAGCACGTCGAAGCCGTGAATGCCAAATGCGCGTCCCTGGAGAAGACCAAGCAGCGGCTGCAGAACGAGGTGGAGGATCTCATGATCGACGTGGAGAGGACCAACGCCGCCTGCGCCGCCCTAGATAAGAAGCAGAGGAACTTCGACAAGGTACCTCCGGACGGACGGCTCCGTTTCCCAACTATCTCACCGGCCGGCTCCCTCCGGGGCCCGGGCTGACCATCTCCCCTTCTCCAGGTCCTGGCAGAATGGAAGCAGAAATACGAGGAGACCCAGGCCGAGCTGGAGGCGTCTCAGAAAGAGTCCCGCTCGCTGAGCACGGAGCTGTTCAAGATGAAGAACGCCTACGAGGAGTCTCTGGACCATCTGGAGACGCTGAAGCGCGAGAACAAAAACCTTCAGCGTGAGTCCCTGGGGGTCTCTGTCTCTCCATCCAGGGAGTGGGGAGGGGTCTACCCCCAAGTTGCAGGCCATGAGACCAAACCCGACCCTGTCCTTTTTCCAACAGAGGAGATCTCCGACCTCACCGAGCAGATCGCCGAGGGAGGGAAACATATCCACGAGCTGGAGAAAATCAAGAAGCAGATTGAGCAAGAGAAGTGTGAGCTACAGGCCGCCCTGGAGGAAGCGGAGGTACATAAATCTTGGGAAATTCGCTCTTCCAAGCCCTTAGTACCGTGCGCCACACCCAGTGAGTGCTCAATAAATGCCACCGATCGATCGATAACGCGGCCACTTCCTCTCCCACAGGCATCTCTGGAACACGAAGAGGGCAAGATCCTCCGCATCCAACTGGAGCTGAACCAGGTCAAGTCCGAGATCGACCGGAAGATAGCGGAGAAAGACGAGGAGATCGACCAGATGAAGAGGAATCACCTCAGGGTGGTGGAGTCCATGCAGAGCACCCTGGACGCCGAGATCCGGAGCCGGAACGACGCCATCCGCCTCAAGAAGAAGATGGAGGGCGACCTCAACGAGATGGAGATCCAGCTGAACCACGCCAACCGCATGGCGGCCGAGGCCCTGAAGAACTACCGGAACACCCAGGGCATCCTCAAGGTGGGTCCCACGAAATCCGCTTGGCCGGGGTTCTGGGCCTCTCCGGGGCTTCTGATTCCGAGAGAATCCTGGTTTTTCCCTGCAGGACACGCAGCTGCACCTGGACGACGCCCTGCGCGGGCAGGAGGACCTGAAGGAGCAGCTGGCGATGGTGGAGCGCCGGGCCAACCTGCTGCAGGCCGAGGTGGAGGAGCTCCGGGCGGCCCTGGAGCAGACCGAGAGGAGCCGGAAGATCGCCGAGCAGGAGCTGCTGGACGCCAGCGAGCGCGTGCAGCTGCTGCACACCCAGGTGAGAGGCCGGGGATGGTCGAGAGGGATCGAGTGGTCCCTGACGGGATGCACTCGGATGGGAAAGGGGGAACTCCATTGTTCCTCATAAAACAGGGGAGAAGTGGCACGGATCACACGGATATACCAGATCACATCAAACAACGTGGAGGTCGATAGGCCAGAGGATTTTCAGGAAGGGCAGGAAGCACCCGGAGTGGCCCGTTGAGGGGGCGGCCCTGGATCAGGAAACAGCGTGAGCCCGGGCCTGGAAGTCAGAAGGACCTAAATTCTAATCCCGGCTCCACCACTCATCTGCTGGGTGACTGTGGGCAAGTCACTTCACTTCTCTAGGCCTCAGTTCCCTGATCTCTAAAATGGGGATTAAAACCCTGAGTGGCACGTGGGACGGGGACTGTGTCCAACCCGATTAGCTTGGATCTAACCCAGCACCTAGAACAGTGCTTGACACATAGTAAGCCCTTAAATACCAGCATCATCGTCATCGTCATCAGAAGTCAGACAGCACGGGGTGGGGAGTGGTACATAGGCAGGGGGATAATGCCTGCACGTGAGTCGGAGAGAAGGCAAGTCACAGGGAGTCAGGAGCTTAACATTTTCACAGAATAAAGCATGAATTGGATAATCTCGAGGTACTTGTAAATTCATGAATGCATTTCTTAAGAAAATGCCAGGGGAGGAAACATTAAAGATAAAGACTGGGGACTGTAGGATTTTCAATGTTTCTATCTTCCCTGCCCCCAATGAATCCGACGATAATTCTTAAAAACAAACACGGAAAGAGCACAGGTCTGGGAGTCAGAGAACCTGGTTTCGAATCCAGCTCGGCCACGGGTTTGCTGTGTGATCCGGGGCAGGTCGCGTAACTTCTCTGTGCCTCAGTTTCCTCTTCAGTAGAATGGGCATTCAGTTCCGGTTCTACATCCGACTTGGGCTGGGAGCCCCTGGTGGGACAGTGCTCACCACGATCATTACAATTACTATTAATAACTAATAATAACAAAGAAATCCCATTTAGGGGTAATTTAGGTCTTGAAGGTGGTAACACTCTATCTTTTCTACATCTTTCGAACAGAACACCAGCCTGATCAACACCAAGAAGAAGCTGGAAACGGACATCTCCCAGATCCAGGGCGAGATGGAGGATATGGTCCAGGAGGCGCGCAACGCCGAAGAGAAGGCCAAGAAGGCCATCACTGACGTAAGCCAAGGGGCATCCCTCCCTCCGGGGGCGATTCCCTGGCCCCTCCGGGGTCCCCGAGCCTTTGGGTCTGTCCGTCCTTAGGCCGCCATGATGGCCGAGGAGCTGAAGAAGGAGCAGGACACCAGCGCCCACCTGGAGCGGATGAAGAAGAACCTGGAGCAGACGGTGAAGGACCTGCAGCTTCGCCTGGACGAGGCCGAACAGCTGGCCCTCAAGGGGGGCAAGAAGCAGATCCAGAAGCTGGAGGCCAGGGTGCGTATCCCGCCTCCTCGCCCCTCTCTCCGCCCGCCGGTCCATCCCGGGGGGGACGCGGGCTCGAGTTCTTCCCCGTCTCGTTCCAGGTCCGCGAGCTGGAAGGCGAGGTGGAGGGTGAACAGAAGCGCAACGTGGAGACGGTGAAGAGTCTGCGCAAACACGAGAGGAGGGTGAAGGAGCTCACCTACCAGGTACGCCGATCCCGCCGCTCGCTCGTGCCCGCGCGGGAGGGCGGCGATGGGCCCCGCGGGCCGGACGGCTCACTGGCCTTCTCTTCCAGACGGAGGAAGACCGCAAGAACGTCCTCAGGCTCCAGGACCTGGTGGACAAACTGCAGGCCAAGGTGAAAGCCTACAAGCGGCAAGCGGAGGAGGCTGTGAGTACAAGCACTCCCCTCTCCACCCCAATTATTCCAAACTTCTCGATTCGGTCGGGTCGGTCGGCACTGGGGGAGGAGGAAGACAGCCAAGAGACGAGATGGATCAGATTGGGGGACACCCCACCCCGCCTCGAGGCTCTTAACTGAAAAAACTGCTGAAGGGAGGGAGCAATGTGGGTCGTTGACTCGACCTCAGAGCAGCGGAGTCAACACCTGATTTCTGAGCTCAACAGGGCAGCTATTTCTCCGTCCCTTCCGAGAGTTCTACTAATGTGGGGTCTTAAAGTTTGGATTAAACGGTCATGCTCCACTGAGGTTGAACTCATAAGTATACAAGTTATCAGGTGGCACGTGAACACAAGTGCCTACAGGTGCGGCAGGGTGGAATGGGTATCCCAGAATAAGAGAAGCTTGTTACGGTCAGGGAATGTGTCTGTCTAATTTTCTGGCAGTGGACCCTCCCGAGCACTTAGTATGGTGCTCTGCACATAGTAAGCGCTCAATAAATACCACCGATGGATGAATATCGAGTGAGTCTAGTCCCGCCTTTCAGAGTTAGAGTCCCCTGTGATCCGGGAACTGTGTTTGAATCAATAACCTTGTAACTTGCTCCCGATCATTCTTAACACCCCAACTGCCGTCAAATTCATCTTTAGAACTAATTATTTAAATAGAATGATCGAGGATGTTAAAGAGATTGGGAAAAGAGCGTCAGGATATCGATCCCCACTTTACAGACGAGGGAACTGAGGCCCAGAGAAGTGAAGTGATTTGCCCGAGGTCACACATCTGACTCCCGGGCCCGTTCTCTACCCGCTACGCCAAGCTATTTCTTAAGTCACAAGTATTGTGTGCATCCACCTGAACGACACAACTTATATGTTGCGTGAGCACAGAATACCGCAAACATCGGAAAGCTGAAACTGAAAGCCTCCTTAATGAACCCTCTAGACAATAACGAGACGGCCCTAAGATTCCAGCGCAAAGGAAACTCTCTGAGGGCAGATTCAGGAAGACTCGGAAACGTGGACCTTCTCTCACGATTCCTTTTCCTTCCCCAGGAGGAGCAGTCCAACGTGAACCTCTCCAAATTCCGCAAGATCCAGCACGAGCTGGAGGAGGCGGAGGAGCGGGCGGACATCGCCGAGTCCCAGGTCAACAAGCTGCGGGTCAAGAGCCGGGAGGTGCACACCAAGATCGTCAGCGAAGAATGAGGCCCCGTCCCGCAGCCGGACGGCGGCGGGAGGGAGGGAGGAAGACACAGAATGTGCCCTTCTTCCTCGCTCTGCCTGTAGTTACTGTCTATTCCGTCTTTTATTTCTAAGAAATAAAGGTTGTAGAGAATTTTGCAAAGAAACACCTCTCTTGACTTTCTTTGGGCTCCCTGTCTCGGAAAGAGGAAGAGTTTTCTTTCCCAGGCAGATTGGATTACAGCGACGACGAAACGGGCCCAAGGCAGAAGAGATAATATTATCTTTCGTCAGCGAAGACGCTGAGGACTCGGGTAGACCGGTCCAAGTTTCCAGATCTTGCCCAGTCTTCGTTGTAATCAGATCCTAATGACTGCGATGTTTTTTAAGCAAGCGCTGAGCTGAACTCTGCGTTAGATCTAAGATAGGTTGGATACGGTCCCTGTCGATCAATCGATCCTAATTATTGAGGGCTTACTGCGTGCAGAGCACTGTCCTAAGCGCTTGGGAGAGCATACTATAAGAGTTGGTAGTCATCTTCCCCGACCACAGCGATCCTGTAGCCTAGAGGGACTCACAGTCTAGAAAAAAGGAAAAACAGGGATCAAAACTCCATCTTACAGAGGGAGGAGGGAAAACAGGGATCAAATCATCTGAAGAGGAGGAAACCGAGGTTTTATTGCTATTGTTCTTGTCTGATTAGACTGTAAGCCCGTCAAAGGGCAGGGACTGTATCTGTTATCGATATGTCCATTCCAAGCGCTTAGTACAGTGCTCTGCACATAGTAAGCGCTCAATAAATACTCCTGAATGAATGAATGAGTCCAGAGAAGTGAAGTGACTTGTCCAAGGTCCCGCAGCAGGCACGTGGGGTAACAACTCAGGGCCTCTGACTCTCAAGCCCCCGCTCTTTCCACTGGTCTTTAATATCATTAGCGATAATAATAATAATAGGAGAATTTGTTAAGCACTTACTACGTGCCAGGCACTGTAATGAAGTCTTACCCACAGTTGCGGGGGGGGTCACCGGTAAGCACGCCGGGCCGGCCACGTGAGGTCAACGCTCGTGACCCCAGGCGAGCCTTCGATCGTAAGCGGACACGCCGCCAGCGGCCTAGAGCCAACGTCGGCCACCTCAGCGAGTCGCGTACGCTCCGCCGGCCACCCAGGTTCCAAGGGGGTGACCTCAGGCAAGCCAGGAGAAGGTCGCCCCCGCTGCAGAACGAGGGCCGAGGAAGCGTGGGAGCCTCCCCCGTCTCCGAACATGACGGCGGTCCATTCCCGAAACGATAGCCGGGATGCCAGGATTGTCAAGCGCTTTCCCAGAGGGGGGGTCAACCGGGCAAGCCGTGAGCAAAATAGCCCACCGACGCTCGGTCACTAGGCCGACCTAAAGGATCGTTTCCTGAGGGCATCTCGGGTTTGGCCCCCGTCACCTAATAATAATAATAATGTTGGTATTTATTAAGCGCTTACTATGTGCAGACCACCGTTCTAAGCGCTGGGGGAGATACAGGGTCATCAGGTCGTCCCGCGTGAGGCTCACAGATAATCCCCATTTTAAAGATGAGGTAACTGAGGCCCAGAGAAGTGAAGCGACTCGCCCACAGTCACACAGCTGACAAGTGGCAGAGCCGGGAGTCGAACCCATGACCTCTGACTCCGAAGCCCGGGCTCTTTCCACTGAGCCATGCTGCTTGTGTCACCTGACACACACGGGATGTGCTCCGACGACCAGGCAGAGGTGGAGGCGTCTAGTGGGTAGAACCCGGGCCTGGAAGTCAGAAGGATCTGCGTTCTAATCCCCGTTCCTCCCCTTTGCTGTTCGACCCTGGGCAAGTCACCTCACTTCTCTGGGCCTCAGTGAGGGGATTCGCCCTGCAAAATGGGTACCTGCTGACCTAACTACGCCGGCACTTAGCAGAGCGCTAGGCACAGAGTATGCTCTTAATAATAATAATGTTGGTATTTGTTAAGCGCTTACTATGTGCCGAGCACTGTTCTAAGAGCTGGGGTGGACACGGGGAAATCAGGTTGTCCCACGTGGGGCTCACAGTCTTCATCCCCATTTTACAGATGAGGTAACTGAGGCACAGAGAAGTTAAGTGACTTGCCCAAAGTCACACAGCTGACAAATGGCCGAGCCGGGATTCGAACCCATGACCTCTGACTCCAAAGCCCGTGCTCTTTCCACTGAGCCACGATACCACCGTCACCATTATATATTTTCATTACCTTATTTATTTTGTTAATGAAATGTACATCACCTCGATTCCATTTAGGTCCACTGTTTTTACGAGATGTTCTTCCCCTCGACTCTATTTATCGCCATCGTTCTCGTCCGTCCGTCTCCCCCGATTAGACCGTGAGCCCGTCAAACAGCAGGGACCGTTTCTATCTGTTGCTGACTTGTTCATTCCAAGCGCTTAGTACAGTGCTCTGCACCTAGTAAGCGCTCAATAAATACTATTGAATGAATGAATGAATAGTAGCGGTAGAAATAATAATGTTGGTATTTGTTAAGCTCTTCCTATGTGCCGAGCACTGTTCTGAGCGCTGGGGGAGATACAGGGTAATCAAGTTGTCCCAGGTGAGGCTCACAGTTAATGCCCATTTTTCAGAGGAGGTAACTGAGGCCCAGAGAAGTGAAGCGACTCGCCCACAGTCACACAGCTGACAAGTGGCAGAGCCGGGAGTCGAACTCATGACCTCTGACTCCGAAGCCCGGGCTCTTTCCACTGAGCCACGCCGCTTCTAGAAATAGAAAGCGAATCCTGCGATCGATCATTCCAAAGGGAGATCCAGGTGGGGCAGAAGGCGAGTAAATCCTATAATAATAATGTTGGTATTTGTTAAGCGCTTACTAAGTGCCGAGCACTGTTCTAAGCGCTGGGGGAGATACAGGGGCATCAGGTCGTCCCACGTGAGGCTCACGGTCTTCATCCCCATTTGACAGAGGAGGGAACTGAGGCCCAGAGAAGTCAAGTGACTTGCCCACAGTCACACAGCTGACAAGTAGTAGAGCGGGGATTCCAACTCACGACCTCTGACTCCAAAGCCCAGTTTCTTTTCCACTATATTATATATCAGATGATATATATAATATATAGTATATATATTATCTGATATATGATAAGATAATCTATATAATACATAGTATAAGCGAAGGTGTCAATGGCTCCACACCGGTGCAATGTGGGAGGGGGGCGTGAAAGTTTTCCAATCGCTCATCCAGTCGTTTTCCCCGAGGGCTCACTGTGTGCAGAGCACTGTACTAACCGTTGGGAGGGTACAATAGAAGAACGAAAGCAGCTTGGCTTAGTGGAAAGAGCCCGGTCTTGGGAGTCACGGGTCGTGAATTCTAATCCCGGCTGCGCCACTTATCGGCTGTGTGACTTTGGGCCAGTCACTTGGCTTCTCTGGGCCTCAGCTGCCTCATCCGCAAAATGGGGATTAAAAGCGTGAGTCCCCTGTGGGACACCCTGATGACCTTGTATCTGGAGAGGCAGCACGGCTCGGTGGAAAGAGCCCGGGCTTAGGAGTCAGAAGTGGGGAGGTCACCCCTCGGAAGGCATTTTTCTACAAGTGGGGCGCTCATTTCTTTCTCTTCTTTCTTTTAAGGAAGGGAGGCGACCACTTAGTGATAACAACAGTAAGGATGGTATTTGTTAAGTGCTTATTTTCATTCCATAGTATTTACTGAGCGCTCACTATGTGCACTAAGCACTTGGAATGTACAAATCGGTAACAGATACAGTCCCTGCCCTCTGACGGGCTCAGAGTCTAATCGGGGGCTTACAGTCTAGGCGCCAAGCACTGTTCTAAGCACTGGGGGGATAGAAGGTGATCAGGTTGTCCCACCTGGGGCTCATAGTTTTAATCCCCATTTTCCAGATGAGGGAACTGAGGCGCAGAGAAGTGACCAGTCCAGAGTCACACGTCTGACAAGCGGCGGAGCCGGGATTAGAACTCAGGACCTCTGACTCCCAAGCCCTTGTTCTTTCCACTGAGCCACGCTGCTGCTCGTGGCTCATTGATTATTGATCGATAAGCAACCCAATCCCACTTATTGATAATAATCGTGGAATTTCTTAAGCACTCGCTAGGTAACAAGCGCTCTTCTAAGCACTGGGGTAGACACAAGGTAATCAGGTTGGGCGCAGTCCCTGTCCCGCGTGGGGCTCACAGTCTTCATCCCCATTTTACCGATGAGGTAACTGAGGCGAAGAGAAGCGAAGCGACTCGCCCGGGATCACGCAGCGGACACGTGGCGGAGCCGGGATTAAAACGCGCACTCTCCGACTTCCGGGCCCATTCTCTTTCCACTGGGCCCAACCGTTTCCTTTGAGGCGCTTACTATGTGCGCAGCGCTGTACTAAGTGCTTGGGAGAGGTCGACACAACGATATCAAAGACGCGTTCCCCGCCCGCAGTGAGTTTGCAGTCTAGAGGGGGAAGAAAGCGTGGCTCAGTGGAAAGACCCCCAGTCAGGGGTCATGGGTTCAAATCCCGGCTCCGCCGCCTATCGGCTGTGTGACTTTGGGCGAGTCGCTTCCCTTAGAGAAGCAGGGCGGCTCAGTGGAAAGAGCCTGGGCTTGGGAGTCAGAGGTCATGGGTTCGAATTCCGCATCTGCCACCTGTCAGCTGGGTGACTGTGGGCAAGTCACTTCACTTTCTCTGCGTCTCAGTGACCTCATCTGGAAAATGGGGATGAAGACTGGGAGCCCCACTTGGGACAACCTGATCACCTTGTATCCTCCCCAGCGCTTAGAACAGTGCTCTGCACATACTAAGCGCTTTACAAATGCCAACATTATTATTATTATTATTAATAGTGATATTGCCAGATGTAAAGGCGAGTCCGTTCCAGACGGACATACTCTAACACTAGTTGCCCCGTTCAATAATAATGGTATTTGTTAAGCGCTTACTATGTGCTGAGCACTGTTCTAAGCGCTGGGGTAGATACAGGGTAATCAGATCGTCTCACGTGGGGCTCACATTTTTTGTTTTTTAAATCCCCATTTTTTCAGATGCGGTAACTGAGGCACAGAGAAGTGAAGTGGCTTGCCCAAAGTCACACAGCAGACGAGTGGCAGAGCCGGGATTAGAACCCATGACCTCTAATAATAATGATAACAATGAAAATAAGGAATGCTGAGAACGATAATGAATCAGGAAAACGATAGTGATTGTGGTGCTGGTTAAGTGCCTATTATAATAATAATAACGTTGGTATTTGTTAAGCGCTTACTATGTGCAGAGCACTGTTCTAAGCGCTGGGGTAGACACATGTATTAAGCAGTGCGGGTTCTCATCCCGGCTCCGCCCCCCCATCTGCTGTGTGACCTTGGGCGAGTCACTTCCCTTCTCTGGGCCTTAATTCCCTCATCTGGAAAATGGGGATTTAAGACTGTGTCCCAACTAGCTTCGATCCATTCCAGGGTTTAGTACAGCGTCTGGCACAGAGTAAGTGCTTAACAAATACTGTAAAGAAATAAAAAGAAAAGGAAAGAGTTGCCTTCACAACCGGCACGGACCTTCCTTGCATTTTCCCGGTGGGTGAGGTGGATACTCATGCGACAGTTACCAACTTCTCTGAGGTTATGGAAGGTCTCTCCCTCCGCTAATGTGCTCCTGTTTATTCATTCATTCAATCCATGGTATTTACTGAGCGCTTACTATGTGCAGAGCGCTGTACTGAGCGCTTGGAAGGTACAATAGGGCAACAGGTAGAGACCATCCCGGCCCAACAACGGGCTCACGGTCTAAAAGGGGGGAAGACAGACCGCCTGGGAAGAGCAAGCCGGGAATTGCGCTGAAACGAGAAGCGCCGCGGCCCAGCGCGGGAAGAGCCGGGGCCTGGGAGCGCGAGGTCTCGGGTTCTAGTCTCCCACTTCTCTACCGCGTGACTTCGGGTGAGTCCCTTCACTTCTCTGGGCCTCATTTCCCTCATCTGGAAAATGGGGATTAAGACTGCGAGCCTCATGTGGGACAGGGACTGTGTCTGACCTGATTAGCTTGTCTCTACCCCAGCGCTTAGTACAGTCCCTGGCACATAATAAGTGCCTAACGAATGCCATAAGAAAAAAAAAAACAAGGTCCCTTCCATCATTACAGAGCCACAGCTCTTCGTTGCATTTTCCTGGCGGGCGGGGTGGGCATTTCTGCAGCTGTCGCCACCCTCTCTGAGGTTACGGGAGGTTTCTCCCGACACGAACGTGTTCCTGTTTCGAGGGGCTTGGAAAGAGCGGGCTGGGAATCGCCCTGAAAGGAAAAGCACCGCGGCCTAGTGGGAAGAACCCGGGTCCGGGCGCCAGAGGCCTCGGGTTCCAGTCCCGACTCTGCCATTTATCTGCCGGGTGACCTTGGGCTAGTCACTTCACTTCTCTGGGCCTGAGTTCCCTCACCTGCAAGTGGGCGACTGATTAACTCTTCTCCCTCCTACTCACACTATGAGCCCCATGAGGGACCTGATTATCTTGTATCAGTTATTATTATTATTAGAGAAGCAGCATGGCTCGGTGGAAAGAGCACGGGCTTGGGAGTCAGAGGTCATGGGTTCGAATCCCTGCTCCGCCGCTTGTCAGCTGTGTGACTGTGGGCAACTTCTCGGTGCTTCAGCTACCTCATCTGTAAAATGGGGATGAAGACTGGGAGCCTCACGTGGGACGACCTGATGACCCTGTATCTACCCCGGCGCTTAGAACAGCGCTCTGCACATAGTAAGCGCTTAACAAATACCAACAGTATTATTATTATGGCATTTATCGAGCGCTTACTATGTGCCAAGCGCTGTTCTAAGCGCCGGGGTAGACACAGGGTAATCAGGTTGTCCCACGAGGTGCTCACGCTTTTAATCCCCATTTTACAGATGAGGTCACTGAGGCTCAGAGAAGTTAAGTGACTTGCCCAATGTCCCACAGTAGACAAGTAGTGGAGGCAGGATTAGAACCCACATCCTCTGACTCCCAAGCCCGGGCTTTTTCCACTAAGCCGCGCTGCTTCTATCTACCTCTAGATTATAAGAGCGCAGTGGACAGAAAACGGATCTACCCCCACCTTTACGTTGTACTTTCCCGAGCGCTTAGCGCAGTGCTCTGCCCGCAGGAAGCCATCGATAAATATGATCGATTTGGCACCCAGAGTAAGCCTTTTACAAATACCACCCTCATTATTATTATATTAGACTGTAAGCCCGCCGATTAGACCGTAAACCCGTCAGTGGGCAGGGACTGTCTCTATCTGTTGTCGATTTGTCCCTTCCAAGCGCTTAGTACAGTGCTCTGCACATAGTAAGTGCTCAATAAATACTACGGAGTGAATGAATAACTTCTGTGGGACACCCTGTGACATGAGGAGAAGGAACGTGGCGTAGTGGATGGAGCCCGGGCCTGGGAGCTGGAAGGTCCTGGGTTCTAATCCCGGCTCCGCCGCCCGTCTGCTGTGTGACCTTGGGCAAGTCGCTTAACCTCTCTGGCCCTCAGTGACCTCATCTGTAAAATGGGGATGAAGAGTGCGAGCCCCACGTGGGATAACGTGATAATAATGTTGCTATTCGTTAAGCGCTTACTACGTGCAGAGCGTTGTTCTAAGCACTGGGTAATCAGGTCGTCCCACGTGAGGCTCACAGTCTTCATCCCCATTTTACAGATGAGGTAACCGGGGCCCAGGGAAGCGACTCGCCCACAGTCACCCAGCTGACAAGTGGCAGAGCCGGGATTCGAACCCATGATCTCTGACTCCCAAGCCCGGGCTCTTTCCACTGAGCCTTCTACCTACCCCAGCGCTTAGAACGGTGCCGGGCACGTAGTAAGCGCTTAATAAATACCATTATTATGAGAAGGCAGTCTAGCCTAGTGGAGAAAGAGCCCGGGCCTGGGAGCCAGAACACCGGGGTTCTATTCCCCGTTCTGCCATCGGGCTGCTATGCGACCTTAAGCATCTCACCTCCGGGTTTCCGTTCCTCACCTGTAAAAATGAGGTGGAATAACAACAACCGTTAAGCACCGACTATGTACCAAACACTGTCCTAAGCGCTGGGGTAGATAGGAGCTAATTAGGTGGGACAGAGGGGGCTCATCCCCATCTTACAGATGAGGTAACTGAGGCAGAGGGAAGTTAAGCGACTCGCCCACGGTCCCACCGCGGACGGAGCTGGATCGGAACTCGGGATCTTCCGACTCCCAGGCCCGCGGCTCTAACCGGTAGGCCGTGCCGCTTCCCTTCGCACAAGGGGCTTGTAGTCGAGAGGTATTGGAACTAGCAAATCAGGGCCTTACCTCTTGTTTTACCAGAAGAGGCAGGGTCAAAGCAGGTCGCGGCTGCAAAGGAAATCCATCCATCAATCACCGATCGATTCCTAGAAAGTCGGGATCTTACCTCTCGTTTCACCAGACCAGGGGCAAAGCAGATAAGCGATGCGAAGAAAATCAATCGGCCGATGATTGATCATTCGCAAATCAGGTTCTTACCTTTGGTTCTTCCCGATAAAGAAGAGGCGGGGTCAAAGGGGGTCGGAGCTATAAAGGAAACAGAGAAGACATCTCTCAGTGAACCACGAAAACGCTTCGTACCGGGTTTTTCGGGGATGGGGAGTCTCCGGGGGGGACCCCGCAGAGCCGAGGTCAAACGCCGAGGGGAGGGTCGTCTGTCCTGGCAGCGTGCCAAGCGGGGACGATTCATCTAGGCGACCCCGACGGACGAGACGATGGCAGGATCGGAGTCACCCTGACCCAAGCGGTCCCCGATCGGGGAGCCTCCGTGGGCCCCCTGGATGGTTTCCAGATCAACCGCTGTCAAAGTATTTATAGGAGATTGATTCACTTCCTTAATGTGACAAGAAATACTTCTAATTATATCCGTACACCTCTGCAGTCAGTGAATATTCTGCTAGGAGATTGCCAAAGCTGTTTTCGCCAGAAATGTTTCGACTTACGAAAGCTGAGGCGGCTGCTGCGTGTGCAGATTCACCTCTATAAAAGCGCGGCTGGGGCCGGCCTGCCCCCGTCTTTCCTCAAAATCCTCGAGGTATGCGTGCGTCGGGCCGGGGGGGGTCCCGCGTCGGAAGGGACGGGGCCGAGGGAGACCTCGCGTCACCCCGTCGGGGATCCCCCGGACCCCGGGTTCCGACCTCGGCTTCTCGGGGTCCCCCCGGAGATCCCCCATCCCTGACTAACCCGTTAGGCGTGATTTCGTGGTTCCGTGAGCGACGTGTTCTCTGCTTCCTTTACAGCTCTGACCTGCCGTGACCCTGCCACTTCTTTATCTGGTAAACCAAGAGGTAAGAACCCGATCTCCCTTTCTAATAAGGTCGGTATTTGTTAAGCGCTTACTCCGTGCCCAGCACTGTTCTAGATACAGGCTCATCGGGTTGTCCCACATGGGGTTCACGGTCTCCATCGCCATTTGACAGATGAGGTCACTGAGGTCCAGAGAAGCAAGTGACTCGGCCAAAGTCGCCCGGCTGACGAGTGGCGGAGCCGGGATTAGAACCCACGACCTCTGACTCCCAAGCCCGGGCTCTTTCCACGGAGCCACGCTGCTTCTCTTACTAGACTGTAAGCTCGCTGTGGGCAGGGAATATGTTCACTTTTAGACTGTTTTACAGTACTATTATATTGCTTTTATTGTCTTCTCCCAAACGCCGACTCCAGTGCTCTGCACAGAGGAAGTGGTCAATAAATACGAGCGATTGATTGATTTGCTAATTCTACCCTTCTCCCCGCTAAACCCGGGGCGGGGGGATTTGCCCCTCTAAGCTGAGGCGGTAGACAATCTTTTTACCCCAAACATTTGCTCCTGAGTTGGGAGATCATACAGTTGCGGCTCACATATGGCGTCTCTGAAATCTAGCACTATCGTAATTGTGGAATTTGCCGAGCCCTTATATGTCCAAAGCCTTGTTCTAAGCACTGGGGTAGACAGGAGCTCGTCAGGTCAGACAAAGTCACTGTCCCGCAGCCTAAGGAGGTAATAATAATGTTGGTATTTGTTAAGTGCTTACTATGTGCCGAGCACTGTTCTAAGCGCTGGGGTAGATAACAGGGTCAACAGGATGTCCCACGTGAGGCTCACAGTCTTAATCCCCATTTTATGGATGAGGTAACTGAGGCACAGAGAAGTGAAGTGACTCGCCCACAGTCAGCTGACAAGCGGCAGAGCCGGGATTCGAACTCATGACCTCTGACTCCCAAGCCCGTCCTTGGGGGGAGAGCAGTTCCTGAATCCCCATTTCACCGAGGTGGAAACGGAGGCCCGGAGAGGTGAAGTGACTCCCCCAAGGTCACACGGCAGGCAACCAGCGCAGCTGGGATTAGAATCCAGGTCCTCTGACTCCCAGGCCCGGCCTCTTTCCACTGGGCCATGCTGCTTCTCTGTTGATAATAATGTTGGTATTTGTTAAGCGCTTACTATGTGCAGAGCACTCTTCTAAGCGCTGGGGGAGATACAGGGTAATCAGGTTGTCCCACGTGAGGCTTACAGTTAATCCCCATTTTACAGATGAGGTCACTGAGGCCCAGAGAAGTGAAGTGACTCGCCCACAGTCCCACAGCTGACGAGCGGCAGATCCAGGATTTGAACCCATGACCTCTGACTCCCCAAGCCCGGGCTCTTCCCACGGAGCCATGCTCTATCAGGGCTACTCCGCCGAACGTTCTGGCCAGAAAGTTGGCTTTCATATCTGTTTCGGGGCTCCCTGGAAAGCTTAGCCTTTCACCTTGAAAATAGTGACCTTGAGACGAACTCCTGGAAGGGGAAAAGATGAGTGTGAGGCTGAGGGGCGATTCTGCTTGTGAAATACGCCTTCAAAAGGGAAGGCGCACTCTCTCTCGAGCGCTCGTTCTGGCTTCTTCATCTGCAGATGAGCTCATTCCTTCACTCCTTGACTTTTCTATCGATGAAAGGGGACGAATAATGAGGGCGATGGCAACGAAGAGGATGCTGAAGATAATTATAATACCAATAATAGCAATATGCCCTGATTAGTTCAGAAACAAAGAGAGGTGCTTTATGGGGGGCACAATTTTGGATAAGTAATTTTCAGAAAATCATTTCCTATTCCAGGGATAGCCTGAGGATTAACCAACAGTGGACAATTTATTATTATTGTTAGTATTAGTCGTTGTATTAACACGTACACTATATTAATATACTACACTATCAGATGTGTTAATATTAACAACATATA
Organism: Ornithorhynchus anatinus; assembly: GCF_004115215.2. Lineage (NCBI taxonomy): Eukaryota > Metazoa > Chordata > Mammalia > Monotremata > Ornithorhynchidae > Ornithorhynchus > Ornithorhynchus anatinus. The sequence continues at coordinate 1,106,350 of NC_041748.1, forward strand.
ATAATAATAAAAGTATGAATTCAGCTCTTAATACGTGCCGAGCACTTGGGTAGATAAAGGATAAGCAGGTCCCACACGAGGCTCACAGAGTAAGTAGGAGGGAGAAGGGGTATGGAATGACCATTCTGCAGAAGAGGGAACTGAGGCACCAAGAGGTTAAGTGACTTGTCCAGGGTCACTTGGCAGCCCTCTGGGCGAAGAATTTCCTCAGCCCTCTGGGAGAAGAATCACCGATGAGTTTGACAAGTAGTCAAAAGCCAAAGAGAATGATGGAGCGCTTTCTAAAACAAACGCTAATTATCTGGGAAACCAGCAAAGAAACCAAGCCGAAACCAAATAGAGTTAAAAAGGCCGTTAGCGTTCTTCCTTTGTGAACCGACACCAAACTGCCCTTTGTAAAACACAGCACAAGGGACCAGGTCAAGAATTCTCAAGGGAGGGCTAAATGACCGTTTTACGTCCCGTACTCCCTAAAAATCCGGCGAAATGAGAGGTAAGACCCCGATGTGTTCATTCCCTCATCCATCCCCTTAACCATCCTGGGGGGAAATTAACTTTCTAGGCTGAGGCAGCTCCGTGGACGATCCTTTCACCCGCAGATATTTGCTCCCGAGTCGTGAGGACAGCCAGCTGCGGCTCAGACGGTGACGTCCCCAGAATCTAGCATAATAATCACTGTGGTATTTGCGAGGCTCCTACTATGTGCCGAGCCCGGTTCTAAGCACCGTGGCCGATACTAGAGCCACCTCCCTCTGGGTCCAAGGCCTTAGTTTCCCTCCCTCAAATCATCGGGGCTCCCGGACGTCTGGTCTGCGGACTGAGAACCTGGGTGCCTCACCTACCTGGTCAGTCGGGAGGACTGGTCTGTTTTCGTTTTAATGTCGGAACGCCTCCCTGCGTCCCCCAGATCTCTGACAGGGGACGTTGTCACGTGGGAAGGGAGCTTAAAACATCATAAGCTACCAAATACGTCTTCTTCCAAATCAGTGATCTGATCCCTCTGTCAGGGGTGACGAGTGACAGGCCGGAGTGACATTTGAAGCCGAGCCAGCGAGCGATGTTGTCCCTTCATCCTTCATCAGCAAGTGTTTTTGGTTTTTTTTGGTCGGCTGGTTTCTTTTCCACTCCGAATTCTGAATCATCACCATTCCACATTTCCTCCCCGCTAGAACCCGGAGCGGCGTAGCCGTCGATAAACCGCAGCCATGAGTTCCGACGCCGAGATGGCCGTCTTCGGGGAGGCCGCCCCGTACCTCCGCAAGTCGGAGAAGGAGCGGATCGAGGCCCAGAACAAGCCCTTCGACGCCAAGACGTCCGTGTTCGTGGTGGAGCCGAAGGAATCCTACGTGAAGAGCACCGTTCAGAGCCGCGAGGGCGGGAAGGTCACGGTTAAGACGGAAGCAGGCGCGGTGAGTAAAAACCCGGGAAAAGGAGAAACCCGTTCCGCGGTTCTTCCGTTCAGTCATTCGATCGTATTTACTGAGCGCTTACTGTGTGCGGAGCTCGCGGGAGGACAATATAATCACAATAATAATCATGTTGGTGTTTGTTAAACGCTTACTGTGTACCAAGCACTGTTCTAAGCGCTGGGGTCGATGCAAGGTCATCGGGTTGCCCCACACGGGGCTCGCGGTCTTCGTCCCCATTTTACAGATGAGGTCACTGAGGCACCGAGAAGTGAAGTGACTTGCTCCAAGTCTCACGGCTGATAAGTGGCGGAGCCGGGATTAGAACCCGCGGCCTCCGAGTCCTAAGCCCGGGCTCTTTCCGCTAAGCCAAGCCGCTTCTCAATATAACACGGGCACATTAAATAGACACATTCCCTGCCTTCAACGAGCTTAGGGTCTAAAGCTCGCTCGACTGACACGAACCGTTTCCCATTTGCTTCGTCAGACTCTGACGGTCAAGGAAGATCAAGTCTTCTCCATGAACCCGCCCAAGTACGACAAGATCGAGGACATGGCCATGATGACCCATCTCCACGAGCCCGCCGTGCTGTACAACCTCAAGGAGCGCTACGCCGCCTGGATGATCTACGTGAGTCCGTTTTTTTTTTTTTTATTTCCCACTAAATCCCCAAGACCAAGGAAGGGTCACTTTCGGAGGTGAAATCCCAGCAGAGGTCTTCTTCGGTCCGAAAAGTTGGGTACCGGGATAAGCCCACCAAATTTAATAGCCCGAATCGGCTCCGGAGAAGCCGTGGCTGATAGACGGACTCGGCTGGAGGCCTAACGGCTGCCAGGGAGAAGAAGGCAGAAGCCAGGGAGGAAGCAGAGGAAGCCAGAGCGCTGCCATCCGCGGGACCGAAAGCTAGAAACGGGGAGGACAGTGAGGCAGGGAGGGTGGAAGGCGGAAACGAGGAATTAGGAGGAGGCCCTGGGGAAGCAGTGAGGCCTAGTGGAAAGAGCCCGGGCCTGAGAATCAGGAGGACCTGGTTTCTAATCCCAGCTCCGCCACTCGTCTGCCCTGTGACCTCGGGCAAATCTAAAACGGCTTAGTTTCCCCAGCCCTCTCTCCCTTCCACGTTGTCTACGCACCTGGATCTTCGAGCGCATGGTATTCACCTCACCCACAGCACTTATGTCCAAAACTACACGTCTGTAAATTGAGAGCTAGAGAATGCATCTGTTGAGTTGTTGTGTTGGACCCTCCCAAGTGCTCTGCACGCAGTAAGCCCTCCACGACTGATGGATCGATGAATATGAACGTCGGCCGCCCCCACTAGACTGTAAGTCGTGAAACACTTCGGAGTCAAGTACAGGATCGATCAATCGGTGGTATTTATTGAGCACTTACTGTTTGCAGAGAAGAGTGAGATGTGCTTAGGAGAGTCGGTAGACGGGTTCTCTGCCCACCAGGAGCTTACAGTCTACAGGGGGGAAGAGAGACTTTAAAATAAATTATTGATATCGACTCGAGTGCTGTGGGGATGAGGGAGAGGGTGAATATCGCGGACTTAAAAGTCACAGATGCAAGTGAAAGGGTGATGCAGACAGGAAAGGGAGTAAGAAAAACGAGGGTTTAGTTGCAGGAGGAGACGTGCTCTTAAAAGGGCTTCGAAGGTGGGGAGAGCGGTCGTCCGATATATACGGAGGGGGAGAGAGTTCCTGGCCGGAGAGACTGTGGGCCAGGGGTCGGGGGCGAGACAGATGAGATCAAAGTAAGTGAGCAAGTCGATATCGGGGTGAAGTACGTCGGTTGTGTCGTGGGAGGGAATCAGTGAGGAAAGGTAGGAGGGGATAAAGCTGGTTGAGAGTTTGAAGGCCGAAGGGAAAGAGTTTCTGTTGGATGAGGAGGATATAATAGTGGTATAGTGTACTCTTCTAAACGTTTAGGGCTGTGCTCTGCGTGCAGTAACCACTGGAGGTTTCTGAGGAGTGGGGATAGTTGGAAACGTGGACCGAATGTTTCTGTAGAAAAACGATCCGGGTGACAGAGTGAAATAAAGACCGAAGTGTGGAGAGACAGGAGGCAGGTGCACGAATCAGAGCGGGTTGAGTGCTTGGCTTAATGCAGTAGCAGTTTGGAGGGAGAGGAAAGGGCAGGTTTTAGCGAGGTTTTGAAGCAAGAGGAATAATAATAATGATGATGGCATTCGTTAAGCGCTTTCTGTGTGCCAAGCACTGTTCTAAGTGCTGGGGTAGATAATAATGATGATGGTATTTGTTAAGTGCTTTACTATATGCCAGGCACTGTTCTAAGCGCTGGGGTAGATACAAGGTTATCAGGTTGTCCCACTGGCGCTCGCAGTCTTATTCCCCATTTTACACAGAAGAGGGAACTGAAGCATAGAGGATTTAAGGGACTTGCCCAAAGTCACACGGTGGTGGAGACAGGATTAGAACCCATGACCTCTGACTCCCAAGCCCGCGCTCTTATGTACATAAGTGCTGTGGGGCTGGGATGGGGAAAGAGCAAAGGGAACGAGTCAGGGCGACCCGGAAGGGAGTGGGAGATGAGGAAAGGTGGGGCTTAGTCTGGGAAGGCCTCTGGGAGGAGACGGGCCTCCTGCCTCCCCCTCTAGACTCTAAGATCATTGTGGGCAGGGAACGTGTCTGTTATATTGTACTCTCCTAAACGTTTAGTACAGTGCTCTGCATACGGTAAGTGCTCAGTAACTATGAATGAAGGACTGACGACCAAGGAAAGAGCCTGAGTTCATTCATTCATTCATTCAGTGATTTTTGAACGCTTAGTACAGTGCAGAGCACTGTACTAAGCGCTTGGAGTGAACAGTTCGGCAGCAGATAGACAATCCCTGCCCAATAACAGGCTCACTCTAATCCCGGCTCTGCTAAGTGCTTGCTGAGTGACCTTGGGGACGACACCTCACTTCTCTGTGCAACAGTTCTCCCGTTCTCCCTTCTACTTAGACTGTGATGATGATGATGATATTTGTTGAGCGCTTACTATGGGCCAAGCACTGTTCTTAAGCGCTGGGCGGGTCCAAGGTCATCAGGTTGTCCCACATGGGACTCACAGTCTTAATCCCCATTTTACAGATGAGGTCGCTGAGGCACAGAGAAGTGAAACGACTTGCCCGGAGTCAACAACTGAGAAGCGGCAGAGCCGGGTTTAGAACCCGTGACCCCTGACTCCCAAGCGCGGCCTCTTCCCACTGAGCCACGCTGCTTCTCCGACCTGGCAGGCACCTAGTTCACCTGTAGTTACCCCAGCTCTCAGAACGGTGTTTGACGCATAGTAAGCGCTCAACAAATACCATTTAAAAGAAAATTAAAAAGCCCGGTCTGCCGGCCACTTTCACGCGGCAGGCGAGCGCCAGAGAGTATTGAGGAAGGAAAAGGAGACTGAGCCGTTCTTTCTGTTCTCCCCTCCTCCTTCTCCCAACCCCGCTCTCTCCCGCAGACCTACTCGGGCCTCTTCTGCGTCACCGTCAACCCCTACAAGTGGCTGCCGGTGTACAACGCGGAGGTGGTGGCGGCCTACCGGGGCAAGAAGCGGCAGGAGGCCCCGCCTCACATCTTCTCCATCTCCGACAACGCCTACCAGTTCATGCTCACCGGTCAGTGACCCGCCGTCGCTCTGCCCGTCTCCTGGGTGGCTCCGCTTCTCTGGGCCTCAGTTCCCTCGTCTCTAAAATGGGGATTCAGACTGTGAGCCTCACGTGGGACACGGACCGGGTCCAAGCCCGTTAGCTTGCTTCTAACCCAGGGCTTAGGACGGTGCCTGGCGCTTAACCGGTCACCGTCTCGTAGGGGTTGACGGTGACGCAGAAGAGGCCCGAGTAGGTCTGCGGGGAAGAATGGGGATGAGGGGAGGAGGAGGAGGGGAGAACAGAAAGAGAGGCAGCGTGGCTTAGTGGAAAGAGCACGGGCTTGGGAGTCAGCGGTCATGAGTTCGAATCCCGGCTCGGCCACTGGTCAGCTGTGTGACTGTGGGCGAGTCACTTCGCTTCTCTGGGCCTCGGTGACCTCATCTGGAAAACGGGGATTAAGACTGTGAGCCCCACGTGGGACGACCTGAATCCCCCGTGTCTACCCCAGCGCTTAGAACAGTGCTCGGCCCCTAGTAAGCGCTTGACAAATACCAACATGATGATGATTATTATTATTAATAAGCGCTTAACCAAGACCATTAGAAAATAGCGCTTTCCGTTGAGGTCTGTCTCTCCCGCTCTGGACTGTCAGCTCGTTGTGGGAAAGGAACGTCACTGTTGACTGTGTTGTACCTTCCCAAGCGCTTAGAACAGTGCTCTGCACACAGTAAGCTCTCAGTAATACGACTGATTGAATGAAGGGATCAACGACCGCAACAAAAAACTGCCACGGAATTCCAGTCCATTCGATCACTTCCATTTCCTGCTGAAGTCAGGGGAAATGGCCAGTGGGGCCAGTAGGAACTCCCCTCTGGGAATGTATGAGGAAGGAATTAGTATTTCTATTACTATTAGTTCTACTTCTAATAACAATAATGTCGGTATTTAAGCGCTTACTATGTGCAGAGCACTGTTCTAAGCACTGGGGTAATAATAATAATAATAATAATGTTGGTATTTGTTAAGCGCTTACTATGTGCAGAGCTCTGTTCTAAGCACTGGGGTAGGTACAGGGGAATCAGGTTGTCCCACGTAAAGCTTACAGTTAATCCCCATTTTACAGATGAGGGAACTGAGGCACAGAGAAGTTAAGTGACTTGCCCACAGGCACATAGCTGACAAGTGGCCGAGGCGGGATTCAAACCCGTGACCTCTGACTCCCAAGCCGGACTCTTTCCACTAAGAATTCCCGTTACGTGATTATTATGTGCCAATCACTCTACTAAGCACTGGGTAGATAGATACAAGTTAATCACGTTGAGTACAGTCTCTGTCCCACATGGTGCTCACAGTCCAAGTCGAATTGAGAACAGGGATTGAATCACCATTTTACAGATGAGGAAACTGAGGCCCAGAGAGGTGAAGTGACTTGCCCAAGTTGACACAGTGGCATAGCCGGGGGTGACCTCTCCCCGTCGAGCCCAGGAGACTTGGTCGACACCGTCCCTGTCACTACAAGGCCGGGAGAAGGGGGATCAAAATACCCCTCCCGGGGTTTTGCACTTTAAAATGGTCAGAGAAGCAGCGTGGCCTAGTGGGGGGTGCCCAGATCTGGGTTCTAATCCTACTCTGCCAATTGCTTGCTGCGTGATCTTGGGCACGTCGCTTCACTTCTCTGGGCCTCATCTGTAAAATAGGAATTAAATCCTCGTCCCTTAATAATAATAATAATAATAACAATGTTGGTATTTGTTAAGCGCTTACTATGTGCAGAGCACTGTTCCAAGCGCTGGGGTAGACACAGGGGAATCGGGTCGTCCCACGTGGGGCTCACGGTCTTAATCCCCATTTTACAGATGAGGTAACAGAGGCGCAGAGAAGTTAAGCGACTCGCCCACAGTCACACAGCTGACAAGTGGCAGAGCTGGGATTCGAACTCAGGACCTCTGACTTTCAAGCCCGGGCTCTTTCCACTGAGCCACGCTGCTTCTCCCTTCAATTTAGACTGTGAGCCCCGGGTGGGACAAGGACTATATCCAACCTGATAAACTTGTATAAACCCCGGTGCTAGAACCTTGGGCAAGGACTTTGGTCTTAAACCAACTCCACCACCTGTCGGTTGTGGGACCTTGGCCAAGTCACTTCACCTCTCTGGGCTTCAGTTACTTCATCTGTAAAATGGGAATTCACCCGTTCTACCTTGTACTTCGAGTGTAAGCCCCACGTGGGGCTTGGCGGTGTCCAACTTGATTCCCTTGTTACCCCAGCACTTAGCACAATGCCTGGCACTTAGTAAGAGCATAACAAATACCACGTAATTATTATTATTATTGTTGTTGTTAATTGGATCTAACCCACTCTTAACGAGTCAAACTCATCCGGACCTTCACGCTATCCTTTAACTAGATGTAAAAGTAAGGCAAACCGGAAACAAAGTCTAATCTTTCTGCAAGAGATGGCTCTAACCGCAGCAGTGAATGAGATGCAAAATGCAGACAAAATGAAATAACACGACTTAGGATACTTACTGAGCACTATGTGCAGAGCACTTTACTGAGCGCTTGGGAGAGTACGCTTCAAGAGAATTACCAGACACGTCCCCTGTCCATAACAAGCTTACACGGTAAGCACTCAATACCACAGCGAAGCAGCACGGCCTAGTGGATAGAGCACGGGCCAGGAGGTCAGAAGGTCCTGGGTTGATGATGATGATGTTGGTATTTGTTAAGCGCTCACTATGTGCCGAGCACTGTTCTAAGCGCTGGGGTAGACATAGGGGAATCAGGTTGTCCCACGTGGGGCTCACAGTCTTAATCCCCATTTTACAGATGAGGAAACGGAGGCACAGAGAAGTTAAGTGACTTGCCCACAGTCACACTGACGACAAGTGGCAGAGCTGGGATTCGAACTCATGAGCCCTGACTCCAAAGCCCATGCTCTTTCCACTGAGCCATGCTGCTTCTCCAGCAGCATGGGTTCTAATGCCGGCTCTGCCACGTGTCTGCTGTGTGACCTTAGGCAAGTCATTTCACTTCCTCTGTGTCTCAGTTCCCTCATCTGTAAAATGGGGATTAAGACTGTGAGCCCTGTGTGGGACAGGGACTGTGTCCAACCTGATTACCTCAACAAATCCCAGCGCTTAGAACAGTGCCTGGCACATAGTAAGCACTTAAATACCATAATTAACACCCCTGACGATGATAGAAAAGGTAAACTGAGGTAAACTGTAACCATCCTGATTCTAAGGAGATTGAACCGCTCTCCCGTTTATGTGCGCTCTCTTATTCTGTCAAATGCTAAAGCGCCGAGGAATTAAGCCCGCCGATTGTGTCTTTTGGTTTCTCTCGACAGACCGTGAGAACCAGTCTATCTTGATCACGTAAGTAGATGTGACGTTCTGATTCGCGCTGGTTTTGAACAGCAGAATCGGTGGCCACGATCGGGGATCTGACCCCCTCCTCCTGTTTGGGTTTGGCAGCGGAGAATCCGGGGCCGGGAAGACCGTGAACACCAAACGGGTCATCCAGTACTTCGCAACAATTGCGGTCACTGGGGAGAAGAAGAAGGAGGAGCCGGGAAAGATGCAGGTGGGGGCTGGTTCCCGGGGCCGGGAGCGAAGCCCGTCCTCCCAGGGGCGTCCGAAGCGCTCGATTTGACCCTCCCCGTCTGCCTCTTTCCAGGGCACCCTCGAGGACCAGATCATCAGCGCCAACCCGCTGCTGGAGGCCTTTGGCAACGCCAAGACCGTGAGGAACGACAACTCCTCGCGTTTCGTAAGTCCCGGGGTCGCGGGGGCCCCTCAGTCCCGCCCCCGAGTGCGACGGCACCGACGTCCCGGGGAACCGACCGCGGCTCGTTCGCTGGCCTAGTTCCTGGCCGCACCAAAGTTTTTTCCAGCCTTCGTGTCTGAAAATGATCGCCCTTTCCCTTCTCAGGGCAAATTCATCAGGATCCACTTTGGGACCACGGGGAAACTGGCTTCAGCTGATATCGAAACATGTAAGGACTTAGAGCATTGAACCCCTGTGGACCGTCTGGTCTAGCTCATTCCCCAGGCTGCCTTTTTTTAAAAAAAAAAAAAATAATTACTAAGTGCTTACAAGGTTCTAGGCACTGCACTAAGCACTGGGGTAGATACACGCTAATCAGGTTGGACACAGTCCCTGTCCCATGTGGGGCTCAGTCTTAATCCCCATTTTACAGATGAGGGAACTGAGGCCCAGAAAGTGATGTGACTTACCCAAGGTCACACAGGAGAGAGGTGGCAGACAAGTGTCATGGTGGACAGTCCTGGCCAGAGTTCCCTGGCATGGCCTTGGCCACACAGATTTTCTTTTCCCAGCCATTTACCTGCAGAGATCATTTCTGCTTCTCTTTTTCTGGGCACCTACATAGGACAGAGATTGTGTCTCACCTGATTATTTTGGATTTATTCTCTCTCCCTCTGCCAGCATACTCTTTTAACTCTTGGAACCTAGAAAGTCCTTAATAGTTACCCATCGGTGGTATTTATTGAGCACTTGCTATGTTCAGAGCACCGGACTAAGAGCGTGGGAGAGTCAATACAACAGACTTGGTGGACACGTTCGCTGCCCACAACGAGCTTACAGCTTAGGGGGGAGAGAGATGTTGATATAAATACATAAATTCCAGATGCGGACAGAAGCGCTGTGGGGTTTGATCCAACTTTAAACCGTCTTTTCAGATCTGCTGGAGAAGTCTAGAGTGACCTTTCAGCTGAAGGCTGAACGTAGCTACCACATCTTTTATCAGATCATGTCCAACAAGAAGCCGGAACTGATTGGTAAGCGACCCCTTGATCTGATTCTAGCCCGTCAACGGGCAGGGATTGTCTCTACCTCTTGCCAAATTGTACATTCCAAGCGTTTAGTACAGTGCTCTGCGCATAGTAAGCGCTCAATAATACTATTGAATGAATGAAGGGTAGGTGGAAAGCCTTTCAAATATCCATCTATTGCATTCACTGAGCGCTTATTGTGTGCGGAGCACTTGGGAGATGAGTGTAATAATATAATAGAGTTGGAAGTCACATTCCTTGCCTATAATGAGCTTACAGTCTAGAGGGGGAAATATTAATATTAATAGGGAAATAACAGAGATGAACATAAGTGCCGTGGGGCTGGGAGGGGGGATGAATAAAGGGAGCAAAACGGGGTGACGCTGAAGTGATGGGAAATGAGGAAATGAGGGCCTAGTCGGGGCAGGCCTCTTGGAGGAGATGCGCAACCATTAAGGCTTTGAAGACGGGGAGAGAGGAGGTCTGTCGGATAAGCGCTTAGCACAGGGCTCGGCACACGGTAAGCACTCAATAAATACGACAATGAATATGAAGGGGGAGGGCGTTCCAGGCCAGAGGCAGGACGTGGACGAGGGGTCAGCGGTGAGAGAGATGAGATGGAGGTACAATGAGCAGGTTGGCATTAGAGGAGCCAAGTGTGCGGGCTGGGTTGGAGGAGGAGAACGGTGAGGTCGGAGGGGGCGAGGGGATGGACGGTGAGGAGTCTCTGTCTGATGCGGAGGTGGACGGGCAACCGCCGGAGGGTCTTGAGGAGTGGGGCGACGCGGACTGAACGTTTCAAACACGAGCGACCGTTTTCCCCGGCGTTAAATAGCCCCGACCTGTGCTCTATTTCGCCCCACCAGAGATGCTGCTCATCACCACCAACCCCTACGACTTCGCCTTCGTCAGCCAGGGGGAGATCACCGTCCCCAGCATCGATGACCAAGAAGAGCTGATGGCCACCGATGTAAGGAATTGCGAAGGGACGGGATGTGTTATCCTCTGCCATGATGTCTCGTCGTCATCCGTAGGGCGCCTTCTAAGTGCCGAGCGCTTTACTGAGCGCTCGGGAGAGTAAGACAGGGCCGGCCGACGGGTTCCCCCCCTGCCACGAGCTTACTACAGTCCACTGCCTTGAATCCTGTTATTTCTCATCCTTGTCGGTGGCATTTCCCGAGGGCCTCCTTTGTGCGGAGCACTGTACTGAGCACCTGGAAGAGTATGACAGAGTCACCGACGCCCTCCCTGCCCACCGCGAGCTTACAGTCCGCTGTCTTGAATTCCTCGGCAGAGTGCTATCGATATCCTGGGCTTCACTGCTGATGAAAAAGTGTCTATCTACAAGCTGACCGGAGCCGTGATGCATTACGGGAACATGAAATTCAAACAAAAGCAACGGGAAGAGCAGGCTGAGCCGGACGGCACCGAAGGTATCAAACCACTCCAGATGTGAACGGTGGCGATTAAATCCTACTTCCTCCTATCTGGACTGTAAGGCCCAAGCGGGACAGGGACTGTGTCCAACGTGGATTACCCTCTAACTACTCCAGGGCTTAGAACAGTGCTTGGCACACTATCAATATTTAACAAATACCACAGTTCTTCTTAAGGATGACAGAAATGTAGTTACCTGACACCTATAAATCGGTAATTAGCTGTGGTCCCCATCACTTGCAATTCGCAAATCTCAACAAAATTGAGACAGCGCGAGGGCTGGTGGATAGAGCCTGGGAGTCAGGATGACCCAGGTTCTAATCCCAGCTCCTCCACTGGTCCGCTGTGTGACCTTGGGCAAGGCCCTTCACTTCTCTGGGCTTCAGTCAGCTCGTCTATAAGATGGTTATTAAGACTGCAAGCCCCCCGTGCGACGGGGACTGCGTTCAACCTGATCGGCTTGTATCTACCCAGTGGCTAGTGCATGACCTACTAAGCACTTAACTAATACCATTTCTTGAAAAGTGAGAGGCTGGGGGAAGGTGGTCTGAAAAGAACTGAAATAGCAGGTGGCTTCTCTCTCCCACTGGGTGAAGTTCAAGAAGAATGTAGGGAAAATGCTTTCGAGCTCTTTACGGCTCAAACTTGGAATGAACCATGGGAATTCAAATACCAACATTATTATTATTATTATTATTAATAATTCCCCGCCCGAAGGCAAGGGAACGGGGAGGAGTAAGTGACCAAAATGGAGGGTGTTTGCCCAAAGCGAAAATGGAACTGCTCAGACAACCTTTTTCAACCACATGGGAGACTATGTTTGGTATTTAACCATCAATGGTATGTTTTTAGCATGGTATTTTGAAGCGCTTACTATGTGCCAGGCACATAATCGGGTTGGACACAAAATTGTCCCACACAGAGTTCTCAGTCTTTATCCCCATTTCATAGCAGAGGTAACTGAGGCCCGACGAAGTGAAGTGACTTTCCCAGGATCACAGAGCAGACAAATGGCGGAGCTGGAAATAGAACCCAGGTCCGCTGACTTCCAGGCCCGGGCTCTTTCCTCTAGGCCACGGCGTCGACCAATCGTATATATCGAGCGCTTACTCTGTGCAGCACAGTGGAGAGTTCAACAGAACCGAGTTGGCAGATAGGTTCCCAGCCCGAAGCTAGACCGTGAAAAAGATGAAGCCGCCTCAGTGGCCGCTTGGGGGTCCATCTCTACGTCACAGAATCCCAAAATTTTCCCGGGAGAGTTCAGGGGACTCGGCCTTCTTGAGCCCCGAGGCCACGGTTTCCCTCCCCGTGTTTCTACAGTGGCCGACAAGGCGGCCTACCTGACCAGTCTGAATTCGGCCGACCTGCTCAAGGCTCTGTGCTACCCGAGGGTGAAAGTCGGCAACGAGTACGTCACCAAAGGCCAGACCGTTCAACAGGTAAACGCTCTCTTCCGGGGACCGGACCCCCGAGGGATTCCGAGAAGGTTTCGTTCTCCTCCAAGAATGCTACCGATTGACTCGGTCGATCCATCAGCAGTAATTACTGAGCTCTTACGATAAGCAAGGCACTGGGCTAAGCACTGGGAGAGGATCACGGAGCTAGTAGATCCAATCCCTGCTTTCGAGATGTTTTCAGGCTGCAGAGTGTGGTACGCAGTGCACGGTACAAGTGAACGTATGATTCGCTACCCTCGAAGATCTTACAGTCTCCTGTTGGCAGTAGAGAGGGATTGACTCAGTTGATCAATCAAGAGCTTACTAGAGTTCCCTGCACATGGTAAGCGCTCAATAAACATCACTGATTGATCGATCAATCCTATTTTTTGAGCGCTTACAATGTGCAGAGCACGGTACTAGGCGCTGGAACAGTATCATAGAACTAGCAGACCCGTTCCTTGCTCTGAAGATGCGTCTTTTAGACCGTGAGCCCATCGTTGGGCAGGGATTGTCTCTATCTGGTGCCGAACGGTACGTTCCAAGAGCTCAGTACAGTGTTCTGCACACAGTAAGCGCTCAATAAATACGACTGAACGAATTCAGGCTGCAGAACGTGGTACGGACAGTACAGGTAGAAGATACTATCTCTGCCTTCAAGGACCCTATAGTCCACTGAGCACTTGGGAGACTCCCTTAGATTTAGTAGTCCTGATCCCCTCCCCTCAAGGAGCGTATAGTCTACCGAGCACTTGGGAAAACTTGGGAGACTCCCATAGATTTTCTAGTCCTGATCCCCTGCCCTCAAGGAACGTATAGTCTACTGAGCACTTGGGAGACTCCCATTGAGTTAATAGTCCCGATCCCCTACCCTCGAGGAGTTTATAGTTTACCGAGTGCTTGGTTAGACCACCGCAGTCATCCCGATCCCCTGACCTGGAGGACTTAATAGCCTCCTGAGCGCTTGGGAGAGTCCCAAAGAGTTAGTAGACCTGATCCCCTGACCTCAAGGAGTTTATAGTCTACTGAGTGGTTGATTAGACCACCAGAGTTAGTAGTTCTGATCCCCTGACCTAGAGGACTTTGTAGCTTACTGAGAGCTTAGGAGACTCCCGAAGTAGTCCTCATCCCCTACCCTCAAGGAGTTTATAGTCTATTGAGAGGTTGGGAGACTCCCAAAGAATTAGTAAACCTGATCTCCAGAGCGCAAAGCGTTTATAGTGTACTGAGTGCTTGGTTAGACCACCAGAGTTAATAGTTCTGATCCCCTGACCTCGAGACTTTATAGCCTATTAAGAGCTTGGGAGACTCCCAAAGAGTTAGTAGTCCCCATCCCCTACCCTCTAGGACTTTGTAGTCTATTGAGTGCTTGGGAGACTCCCAAAGTGTTAGTAGACCTCATCCCCTATCCTCAAGGAGTTTGGAGTCTATTGAGCGCTTGGGAGACTCCCAAAGAGTTAGTAGATCTGATCTCCAAAGCGCAAAGAGTTTATAGTCTACTGAGTGCTTGGTTAGACCACCAGAGTTAGTGGTTCTGATCCCCTGACCTCGAGACTTTATAGCCTATTAAGAGCTTGGGAGACTCCCAAAGAGTTAGTAGTCCCCATCCCCTACCCTCTAGGACTTTGTAGTCTATTGAGTGCTTGGGAGACTCCCAAAGAGCTAGTAGACGTGATCCCCTGACCGCAAGTAGTTGATAGTCTACTGAGTGCTTGGTTAGACAACCAGAGTTAGTAGTTCTGATCCCCTGACCTCGAGAATTTTATAGCCTATTGAGCAGTTGGGAGACTCCCAAAGAGTTAGTAGACCTGATCCCTTGACCTCAAGGAGTTTATAGTGTACTGAGTGCTTAGTTAGACCACCAGAGTTAATAGTTCTGATCCCCTGACCTCAAGGACTTCAAAGCCTACTGAGTTCTTGGGAGACTCCCAAAGCGTTAGTAGACCTCATCCCTCATCCTCAAGGAGTTTGTAGTCTCTTGAGCACTTGGAAGACTCCCAAAGAGCTAGTAGACCGGATCCCCTGACCTCAAGGAGTTTATAGTCTACTGGGTGCTTAGTTAGATCACCAGAGTTAGTAGTTCTGATCCCCTGACCTCGAGGACTTTATAGCCTATTGAGTACTTGGGAGACTCCCAAAGCGTTGGTAGACCTCATCGCCTATCCTCAAGGAGTGTGTGGTCTATTGAGAGCTTGGGAGACTCCCAAAGAGCTAGTAGACCTGATCCCCAGAGCATAAAGAGTTTGTAGTCTACTGAGTGCTTGGTTAGACCACCAGAGTTAATAGTTCTGACCCCCTGACCTCGAGGACTTTATAGCCTATTGAGCACTTGAGAGACTCCCAAAGCATTGGTAGACCTCATCCCCTATCCTCAGGGAGTTTGTAGTCTATTGAGAGCTTGGGAGACTCCCAAAGAGCTAGTAGACCTGATCCCCCGACCTCAAGTAGTTTATAGTCTACTGAGTGCTTGGTTAGACCACCAGAGTTAGTGGTTCTGATCCATCTGACCCCCTGACCTAGAGGACTTCGTAGCCTACTGACCACTTGGGAGACTCCCACAGATTTAGTAGTTCCAATCCTCTGCCCTTGAGGAGCTTAGAGTACTACTGAGAGGCGGAGAGAATCTAGTTAGTAGTCCCTCGGGGACCTTGCAGTCTGCCATGTGCAGAGTGCTGTTCGGAGAGCTTGGAGACACAATCCAATCCTTTCCCTCCAGGAACTTACATCCTCACGGGGGAATCGGACGCCGAATTCGATCACAACCCGGGGAAGCGATGGAATTTAAAGAGAAGGAAATAAGTGTTTACCTTTGCCCCGTCAGGTGTACAACTCGGTGGGTGCCCTGGCCAAGTCCATCTACGAGAAGATGTTCCTGTGGATGGTGACCCGCATCAACCAGCAGCTGGACACCAAGCAGCCCAGGCAGTACTTCATCGGCGTCCTGGACATCGCCGGCTTCGAGATCTTTGACGTGAGCGGTGACTTAAAAGAAGGTTCTGAAACGGAGAAATGGATCAGTAGTCTCTAGCCTACTGAAATCTATTCCAGATCCATTCAAAATCTCCTCACGAAGTAACAATCATCACGGTGGTATTTGTTAAGCCCCCGGCTACGTGCCGAGCTGTGTACTAAGCGCTGGGGGAGAGGCACGGTCTTCGGGTTCCAGTTGGAGCTCAAAGTCCAAGGAGGAGGGAGAACAGGCGTTGAATCCCCATTTTGCAGATGAGGAAACTGAGGCCCAGAGATGTTAAGTGACTTACCCAAGGTCACACATCAAGTACGCAGGAGAGCTGGGATTAAAACCCACGTCCTCTGACTCCCAGGCCCGGGCTCCTTTCACCAAGTCAGGCTGCTGCTCAATGGATCACCGACCCCCAACGCAAGGAGCCTGGGATTACAGATCCAAAACGGCTTTCGGGCCGAGGGGGAAAAATCTTAGGAACGTATGGATATCGCCGTGTTTGAGATGGGGCGGGGACGACGAAGGGCTCTGGGGAACTGTCCAAAAAAAAGGTGCCAGACTCGTCGAATCGGAGCCATCTGAAACCCACAAGAAATCAGATCGCTTGGATAGCGCGGAGCTAAGCACCCAGAAATAAGAAAAGAGATCAGACAACCGAGAATTCAAGAGGTGGAACTTTCTGACCGATTCTCGGCCAGATGTACGAAAGGCTGAAGTGAATTTTAAAATGCTTGGGTTCACCCTGAACACGACACTAATGAAGTCCAGAGCCAAGAACTATTTGGGCAATTTTCTTTTCCACTTATTAAAAAAAAAGGAGAAAAGCGGGATAGAACCCCGTTGGGTAAGAGGACCATAAGAAGTAGCCTGGCCAGTGGAGAGAGCCCACGACTGGGAGTCTGAGGATGTGGGTTCTAATCCCGGCTCTGCCAACTGCCTGCTGTGTGACCTTGGTCAAGTCACCTCACTTCTCTGTGCATCCGTTTCCTCAACTAAAATGGGGGTACCTGTTCTCTCTCCTACTTGGGCTGTGAGCTCCATGAGGGACAGGGACTTTGTCCAACCCAAGTACCTCAGCACTTAGAACAGTGTTTGACATATAATAAACACAGAAGAAATACCATTTAAAAAAAGACAAAAACCTTCCGTTCCTGTAAAAGGTGACGGAGAAGATAAGAGGAGAGAGTGAGAGAGGAGTATCTGGCACATAGTAAGGGTTTAACAAATACCATAAAAAAGCACTGTAGTTAGTGCTGGGAAACAGATTTTTTTTTTAAAGCATTTATTAAGCACTTACTTTGTGCCGGTCACTGTACTGAGTGCTGGCGATAGACACAAGCAAATCAGGTTGAACACAGTCCCTGTCCCTCATGGGGCTCACAGTTGGTATTTGTTAAGCGCTTACTATGTGCCGAGCACTGTTCTAAGCGCTGGGGTAGACACAGGGGAATCAGGTTGTCCCACATGGGGCTCACAGTCTTAATCCCCATTTTACAGATGAGGGAACTGGGGCACCGCGAAGTTAAGTGACTTACCCAAAGTCACACAGCTGACAAGTGGCGGGGTTCGAACCCATGACCTCTGACTCCAAAGCCCGTGCTCTTTCCACTGAGCCACGCTGCTTCTCTAAGATGCTCACAGTCTTAATCCCCATTTTACAGATGAGGTAACTGAGGCACAGAGGAGGGGAAGTGACTTGCCCTTAGAACCCAGATCCTTCTGACTCCCAGGCCCGGGCTCGATTTGCCCGGCCACACTGGTCCAATCCCACTACAGGACCGTGCCTCTGCTTGGGAATTAATCATACACAGGTCCTGGAAGGGTAGGGACAGAACCCCCCGGGTCGCTGCGGGGGGAGAATCCTGGAGCCAGAAGAAGAATGGGACGAGTGCCACCACCCCTTAGCCACCTTACAAATTATTATTATTATTTATGGTATCTGTTAAGCGCTTACTAGGTGTCAAGCACCGTTCTAGGCCCTGGGGTGGGTCCAAACTCATCAGGTTGGTCCCACACGGGGCTCCCTGTCTTCATCCCGATTTTACAGATGAGGGAACCGCGGCACAGAGAAGCGAAGTGACTTACCCCAATCGCCCAGCAGCAAAGTGACAGAGCCGGGATTAGAACTCAGGACCTTCCGACTCTCTAGCCGCTAGGCCCCGCTGTTTCTCTCAAGTCACAGCTAAGTCACTTGCCCCGTTCCCCTGTGCAGTTCAACAGCCTGGAGCAGCTGTGCATCAACTTCACCAACGAGAAGCTGCAGCAGTTCTTCAACCACCACATGTTCGTGCTGGAGCAGGAGGAGTACAAGAAGGAAGGCATCGAGTGGGAGTTCATCGACTTCGGCATGGACCTGGCCGCCTGCATCGAGCTCATCGAGAAGGTCGGTCCGCTCGGGAGACGCTCGTTCTAAGTCCCTGCGGATTTAAGTCGGAAGGATGACCGGGGAGGTGGAGCCGGGGGGGGGGGGGGGGAGGAAGTCGGGCGTCTTTTGCCCCAAGGGCAGAGCTGACTGACCTTTTCCCATTTCTAGCCGTTGTTGAACGCTCCCTTCTGGAACTTCCTTTCGGTCTCACTCGACAGGACAGTCTCTCTTTCCCTCTCCACCCCTCTGCCGGGAGAAATCCCTCCTCTCAGCCTCCTGCACTTAAATCCTGTCGTCCCGCAATCCTCTAGACTGTCAGCTTGTTGTGGGCAGGGAAAGTTTCTTCCAACTCTTTTACCTTGTCCTCTCCCCAGCTCTTAGCACCGTGCCCGGAGCTCCGTCGGCGCTCCATCAACCGATGGCGTTTCTTGAGCACTTACTGTGTGCCGAGCACTGTACTGAGCACTTGGGCAAGTTCAATCCATCGGAGGCGGTCGACACGTCGCTGCCCATGTCAGGCATATGGTCTGGAGGGGGTGAGCAGTCTAGAGGGGGATCAATAAATATGGTTAATCGGCCCATTAAGCAGAATTCCCAGAGTTTAGACCGTGAGCCCGTTGTTGGGCAGGGATTGTCTCTAGCTGTCGCCGAATTGTACATTCCAAGCGCTTAGTACAGTGCTCTGCACAGAGTAAGCACTTAATAAACGCGACTGAATGAAGTAGAGAACTTGAGGCCTGCAGGCTTCCCACGGAGGACCCAACAAATTCTGTAGCAACTCTACTGGCATCTACTCTCTCCACCAGGGTAAATATGGGAGAGAAAAACGCAGGTCTAAACTTCCCAGAATCAGTTCCTAGAGATTTGGCAACCCTAGCTAGGAAAATTCAAATTTAAATTGGAGATAGGTGTAAATGTTCACAGCAGTGTGCTGATCCTCTACTTAAAGGGTGGAATATATGGAAATAGTCTTGAGAGAGGAAAAGGCGGAAAAACTCTACTTGGACGGGCAAAGTTTCTGCGACCTTTACAGAGATGTCCTTCAGTGCATTCTGCTTTCAAAAATTCGTAGAGAAAGCTGTTCCCAAATGGTAACCAGAAATTAATCAATGGTATTTATTGAGCATTCGGTGTGTAGAGAGCTGTACTAAGGGCTTGGGAGAGGACATGGCAGCAGAGTATGTAGACCAAAGTATTTGTTGAGCATTTATTGCGTGTGGAGAACTGTACTAAGCGCTTGGGAGAGTACAACAGAGTAGGTACCCACAACCCTTGTCCTCAATAAGCTAAAAGACGAAAGGGGGAGGCAAGAAATTGCAGCTGGACACGAGTGATGCGGGAGTGAGGTGAAAATCAAAATGCTTATAGGGCACAGACCAAGTGAAACCATGATGGGAAACTGATCCTCCTCTCGGAACTACTTTAATCCAGACGCACCATCATCACCATTAATGGTATTTATTGAACGCTTACTTTATGCAGAGCACCGTAGTAAACACTTGGGAGAGTACACTACAACTGAGTTGGTAGACACGTTCCCGGGCCACAGTGAGTTTACATCCAGAGGAATAATTCTGGTATTTGCTAAGCGCTTATTAGTTGCCAAGCACTGTCCTGAGCACTGGGGGAGGAAGAAAATTTGATCAGGTCCCACGTGGGGTTCCCCGTCTAAATGGGAAGAAGAAAGGATATCGCAGCCCCATTTTGCAGAGAAGGGAACTGAGGCCCAGAGAAGTGAAGTGATTTGACCCAGGTCACACAGCAGACAAGTGGCAGAGCCAGGATTAATAATAATGGTGGAATTTGTTTAGCGCTTACTATGGGCTGTTCTAAGCGCTGGGGTAAATACAAGGTAATCAGGTTGTCCCACGTGGGGCTCACAGTCTTAATCCCCATTTTCCAGATGAGGGAACTGAGGCACAGAGAAGTTAAGTGCCTGGCCCAAGGTCACACAGCTGACAGGTGGCAGAGTCGGGATTACAACCCATGACCTCTGACTCCCAAGCCCGGGCTCTTTCCACTGAGCCACGCTGCTTCTCACCTCCGAACTGACTCAATCCAGACTCATGTGTTGCTTCTGGGCCTCTGGGACTACGACCAAGCAGGAACGCTGGCCACAGAGTTACGACGGACACTACGCTAAAATCATACGACTGTACATATGTTCAGTGCTCTGCACATAGTAAGCGCTCAATAAATACTATTGAATGAACAAATGGTCAACAGGGAATGGCTGATAGCCACTGATTAATCTATCCGGTGTAGGTAATGAGCATTTACCGTGTGTAAAGCACTGTAATAATAATGATGATGATGGTATTGGTTAAGCGCTTACTATGTGCCAAGCACTGTTCTAAGCGCTGGGGTAAATACCAGGTAATCAGGTTGTCCCACGTGGGGTTTATGGGGTTTACAGTTAGGGTAACTGAGGACCGGAGAAGTGACTTCCCCAAGGTCACACAGCAGACAGCGGCAAGAGCCCGGGCTTGGGAGTCAGAGGCCGTGGGTTCTAATCCCGGCTCCGCCCCCTGAGTCACGCTGCTTCTCTACTGTACAAAGCGCTTGGGACGATACGATACACCAGAGTTGGTAGACAGGTTCCTTGCCCACAGGAACGTACAGTCTAGAGGCCGAACCTTTTGTTTTTTGTCCTCTTTTCAGCCGATGGGCATCTTCTCCATCCTGGAGGAGGAGTGCATGTTCCCCAAGGCCACGGACACCTCCTTCAAGAACAAGCTCTACGAGCAGCACCTGGGCAAGTCCAACAACTTCCAGAAGCCCAAGCCGGCCAAGGGCAAGGCCGAGGCCCACTTCTCCCTGGTCCACTACGCCGGCACCGTGGACTACAACATCTCGGGCTGGCTCGACAAGAACAAGGACCCCCTGAACGAGACCGTGGTGGGCCTCTACCAGAAATCTTCCATGAAGACCCTGGCTTTTCTTTTCGCCGGAGGAGCCGCGGAAGCCGGTATTTTCCCCGACACCGTTCTTTCCTCCTCATCACAAAACACGAAGGTGCTAAATATCAATGTCAGACTGCAAAGCAGCCATGAAAATAAGCACCGGCCCGTATGCTCGGAGATTAAAAAGAGAGTCGAGTGGGCCAAATAAGAATCGGGATTTTTCTTGTTCTTAAGAGCTTATTATGTGCCAGGGCTGGGGTGGATACAAACTAATCGGATTGGACACGGTCCCTGCCCCACATGGGGCTCAGCGTCTCGGTCCCCACTTTCCAGATGAGGGAACTGAGGCCCAGAGAGGTGAAGTGACTTGCCCTAAGTCACAGGGCAGACAAGCGACAGAGCCATTTGCTAAAAGAACGTTAAAAGGAATTGGCAAGTTGCGGCGGTTTGTCGTCTTTCGTTGGCCTCAACTCGCCGGCTCCTTCTGTGGGGGGAATCTGGTTTCCAGGGGGAACTGGGTTTGTGAGAGATCCCTGTGAGCATTTGATGTAGGGGACGCTTGGGGGTGACTTCAGTTGTTACGTGAAGCAGTAGAAAGGGCAGATAGAGAGGAAGGAGGGTGGACAGAGAGGCAAGAGACGATGGGGATGATAAATGTGAGAGGGCACAATTCTCCTGGGACAAAAGTCTGATGATTTGAGAAAACCACCAGGCTTGAAGGGGGCACGCTTCCAATCCTTTCAACAGCCCATTTTGGTTGTCGTCTATTTCCTCTTCCTCAGAGGCTGCCGGCGGAAAGAAGGGTGGCAAGAAGAAGGGGTCTTCCTTCCAGACCGTATCGGCTCTTTTCAGGGTAAGGTACAGTCTCTTGTAGAAAGGCCGGAGAAAACGGCTGCCGTACTGTTCTGGGGCCAAGACTGGATATCAGATGCCCCCTAAGATCTGACGCTTCAGAACAGAGAGGCGTCTTGGACTAATGGATAGAGCCCGGGCGTCAGAAGGTCCCGGGTCCTCGTCCCGGCTCTGGCGCTTGTCCGCTGTGTGACCTGGGGCAACTCACTTCCCTTCTCTGGGCCTCGGTTCCCTCTTCTGTTAAATGGATGAAGGCTGTGAGGCCCAGGTAGGACATGGACTGTGTCCAACCTGACTGGCTTTGGATCTTCCCCAGAGCTTAGTCCTGGCACCTGGTAAGCACTTAAATACCACAAAAAATGGGGAAGAAAATAAGCGGAGTTACCATTTTAAATAGATAAAGAGCAAGGAAGTACTTTGGCTTTCTTCCTCTTTTGCTTCTCTGCCATTTTAGCCACTTGAGGCATTGGAAGATTTGTTCTTTGAAAAATTCCTCAATATGTACAGGAGGGTTTTGTTAAAAAATCTAAATGAACCAAAATGTCCTTGGATTGCAGTCCTCTCGCAGTGACTCTGAAGGATCTGCCTATTGACACGGGACACGATTTCCATATTTGAGCTCATTTTGAAAAGAAAGACCCAAAACGGACGACCCGAGAGAAGAAAATGGCTCTAATGGAAGACTAACGTATCACAGTTCATTTTCCAAAGGGTTTCCCAACATTTAAATGCCAACACGCCAAAAACTGTCCTTTAAAATTAAACTTGAAGTCATCTGCTAGTTTTTTAATGGCATTCATTAAGCACTTACTATGTACTAGGCACTGTACTAAGCACTGGGGTAGAAACAAGCTAATCGGGCGGGACACAGTCCGTGTTCCACATGGGGCTCACGGTCTTAATCCTGAGGGAATTGAGGCCCAGAGAATTGAAGTGAGCTGCCCAAGGTCACACAGCAGACAAGGGGTGGGGCGGGGATTAGAACCCAGGTCCTTAATAATAATGTTGGTATTTGTCAAGCACTTACTATGTGCAGAGCACTGTGCTAAGTGCTGGGGTAGATGCAGTGTAATCAGGTTGTGTCCCACGTGAGGCTCCCACTCTTAATCCCTGTTTTACAGATGAGGTAACTGAGGCCCAGTGAAGTGACTTGCCCACAGTCACCCAGCTGACAAGTGGCAGAGCTGGGATTCGAACCCATGACCTCTGACTCCCAAGACCGTGCTCTTTCCACTGAGTCACACATTGCTTCCCCGCAGGCTCCGGGCTCTATCCACTAAGCCACGCCGCTTCTCCATACTGAAGTCACCGTACTTAATTCCGGACAAAATCCTCTAAAGCAACTGTTCAGTCATTCCTGGCAGCTGTCTGATCTGTTTCAAAGGGTCAGAACAAAACGTCATGTCACCGACCACACTGAAAAATAAAACTGGTTGGGTCAAATTCAAAAAGATATTCAGGGACTACCAAGCCTCTCTTGCCTTCCCACTATCGCCTGCTTCCATGATTCCCTTTCTTATTTTGCAAACGGCTTGGGTCTAATTGAATCCTCAAATCCCGGAAGCCTCAACAACCTTCACACACTTGTTTTAAAAATTTCTCATTAGCCGCGACCCCTAGACCGTCAGCTTATTGCGGGCGGGGAACGTAACTACCAACTCTGGAATACCGGACTCGCCCCAGCGCTTAGCACAGTGGTCTGCGCACCGTCCACCATGTCCCAGGCACTGAACCAAAGGATGGGGTAGATACAATCTAATCGAGTGGGACACAGTCCTTGTCCCACGCGAGGCTCACGGTCTTAATCCCCATTTTACGGATGAGGGAACTGAGGCCCAGAGAAGTGAAGTGGCTTGTCTGAGGTCACACCACAGAGAAAATAAGCGCTTAGTACAGCGCTCTGCACACAGTAAGTGCTCAATAAATACGATTGGAGTGGTGGAGGTGAGATTAGAACCCAGGCCCTTTTGACTCCAAGACCTGGGCTCTATTCACTGGGCCATGTTGCTCCTCTCATTTTTATTGTTGGAAAAACTGTCTTTTAACAATAATGATGATAGATGTGAAGCGCTCACTCGGAGCCAAGCACTGTCCTAAGCGCTGGGGAAGATACAGGTCCTACAGGGGGCTCACAGCCTAAGTAGGAGAGAGGCGGGAGATTGAATCCCCGTTGTGCGGATGAGGAAACAGAGGCCCGGAAAAGTGCAGTGACTTGCCAAAGATCAACAGCAGATGAGTGGCAGAGCCAGGATGTGAAGAGAGTATAGAGAAGCAGTGTGGCTCAGTGGAAAGAGCCCAGGCTTAGGAGTCAGGGGTCATGGTTTCGAATCCCGGCTCCGCCACCTGTGAGCCGTGTGACTTTGGGCCAGTCACTTAACTTCTGGGTGCCTCACTGACCTCATCTGTAAAATGGGGATGAAGACTGTGAGCCTCACATGGGACAACCTGATGTATCCAGCCCAGCGCTTAGAACAGTGCTCGGCACATAGTAAGTGCTTAACAAAGAATCCCAGCTCTGCCACTTGTCAGCTGTGTGACTGTGGGCAAGTCACTTAACTTCTCCGTGCCTCAGTTACCTCATCTGTAAAATGGGGATTAAGACTGTGAGCCCCACGTGGGACAACCTGATTTCCCCATGTCCACCCCAGCTCTTAGAACAGTGCTCTGCACATAGTAAGCGCTTAACAAATACCAACATTATTATTATTATTATTATTAATCCAGGTCCTCTGACTCCCAGGCCCGGGCTCTTTCCCCTCGGTATAAAGTATTTAAAACCTTCCCATGAGCTTTTTCTAGGCGAATTCAAAGAAATGGATGAGCAATGAATCATTAAGTACAACTGCTGGGCTGTGGCGAGTGACATCACTGATGGGAAACTATCTTTTTAACTCATAGAGTTTTCAAACCTTCCCGTGTGGTTTTCTAGGAGAATCTGAACAAGCTGATGACCAACCTGAGAAGCACTCACCCTCATTTTGTGCGATGTCTCATCCCCAACGAGACGAAAACGCCCGGTAAGGAGGGAAGCGGAGGGCCCGGCCGGCCCGGCGGGCTCCGGGGTCTCCGCCCCGCGCCCCGGGGCGGGGGGCTCACCTGCGGGGTGTCCGTCCGCAGGGGCCATGGAACACGAGCTCGTCCTTCACCAGCTGCGCTGTAACGGGGTGCTCGAAGGCATCCGCATCTGCCGGAAGGGGTTCCCCAGCAGGATCATTTACGCCGACTTCAAGCAGAGGTTGGCTTTTCACTCATTCCGTTCACTGAGAAAAATTTGGGAGGTACTTTCTGAGCACAGTTTCCCCATTGGCGATTCAGAAAACAGAACCCAGGAGAAGCCACGTGGCCTAGGGGACAGAGCCCGGGCTTGGGCATCAGCAGGACCTGCGTTCTAATCACGGCTTCTGCTACTTGTCTGCTACGACCTTGGGCAAATCACTTCACTTAACGTCTCTGGGCCTCAGTTATCACATCTTCAAAATGGGGATTAAGACCCGGAGTCTCACATGGGACAGGAATTGCATCCAACCTGATTTTCTAGTATCTACTCCAGAGATCAGTTCAGTATCTTGCACCTAGGGAACGCTTAAATACCATTTAAAATTAAAAACAAACCCAGATTTCACACTGTGTCTGAAACATCTTGAAGTCTGCGTGCAATCAGAGCGAAACAGTGTTTGCTCTGGGTTATTCCCTAGAGTTCCTCATGCCCTAATTTTAACTGGGTACTCATCCCTGAAGCATACAAGCCCTAATTGTAACAGAAAGAATACACCTTAAGGCTCCTTATGATCTTTCCTAAAACAAAAAGCAGCGTGCCCTAGTGGAAAGAGCCCGGGCCTGGGAACCAGAGGATCTGGGTTCCAATCCCGACTCTGCCACTCGTCTGCTGTGGGACCTTGGGCAAATCACTTCACTTCTCTGTGCCTCAGTCCCCTCATCTGGAAGATGGGAATTCAATATCTGTATTCCCTCCTATGTGGACTGTGAGCCCCACGAGGAACAGAGACTGTGTCCAACCCGATTAACTTTTAACTACCCTGGTCTTTTAAACAGGGCTTGACACACAGTCACTGCTTAACAAGTACCATTATTAAAAGTCATTATTAGTACTATTATTATTATTTAAAAAGGCAAGAAGAATATGGCTGGTACTTCAGCAAATTGCTTCTCGTTGGTTCCCCCCCCAAGATGACATATACCATCCGAACAACGAGTCAGCCGGGATAAAGCGTCTCGACCTGTGATCCGGTCACAGTCACTCCATCCGGTCACTCAGCCACTCAGTCCTGTCCCTCGACCGATACGTAACGGTCGCTAATAGTGAACAACAGATTTTCTACACAGGAGGAAGCCCGACTTTGCATTCCCCGTAGACTGTAAGCTCACTGTGGGCAGGGAATACGGCTACCAACTCTACTGTACTGGACTCTCCTTAATCCCCAGTCCAGTGCTCTGCCCACAGTAAGCGCTCAATTAATACCATTGATGATGATGACCATCTGAACACTTCTCCCTTTCCGGAACGAAGGAGAAGAGGGAAAATTTCTGTCTACTTGCTCTTGGAGTCTCCGCTCTGGGAGATCCTTCACCTGGGTAGATATCGGGCAGTCGGGTCTTCCGCTGGCCCCGTCCAGTACCGTGTGTTCGGTGGGGATGGAGGGGAGCCTGGGGCGCTCTGGATTCTCACCTCCCCTACTGTGCTCTCCTCAGTTAGAGAATCTCCTCTAGGCTGCAGGCTCACTATGGGCAGGGAATATATCTACCTGCGCCGTTCTAGCGGATTCTCCCAGGCTCTTAGGTCATGCTCTGCCCTCAATAAATACCATTGATGATAACGACCACCTACCACTTCTCCCTTTCCGCAACCGAGGAGAGGAGGGAAAATTTCTGTCTACTTGCTCCGGGAGTCTCCCCTCTGAGGCAATCATTCATCCGGGTAGCTTGGGGCAGACGAGTTTTCAGTTGGCCTGCCCTTGTCCGGTACTGA
This sequence comes from Ornithorhynchus anatinus, assembly GCF_004115215.2. Classification (NCBI taxonomy): domain Eukaryota; kingdom Metazoa; phylum Chordata; class Mammalia; order Monotremata; family Ornithorhynchidae; genus Ornithorhynchus; species Ornithorhynchus anatinus. The sequence goes on from NC_041748.1 coordinate 1,133,086, forward strand.
GTGTTTGGTGGAGGTAGAGGGGGAATAGTCTCAACTGCTGACAGGGTTTTCCCCACCGTGCTCTCCTCAGTTAGATAATCTCCTTGCTTCCGCTTCCTCGGCCAGATACAAGGTCTTGAACGCGAGCGCCATCCCGGAGGGGCAGTTCATCGACAGCAAGAAGGCCTCGGAGAAACTCCTCGGGTCCATCGACGTCGACCACACGCAGTATAAATTCGGCCACACCAAGGTACCGGTCCGACTCGGTCCTCCCGGCCCCCGGGGCCCTCCCGGCCGGACTCCCGACGGGAGACGGGAGGTGATGGTGTGCCACTATTCCCCTCGATCAGGTGTTCTTCAAAGCTGGACTCCTGGGTCTCCTGGAGGAGATGCGAGACGAGAAGCTGGCCCAGCTGATAACGCGCACCCAGGCCAGGTGTCGCGGCTTCCTCATGAGGGTGGAATTCCAGAAGATGATGGAGAGGAGGTAGGGATCTTAACAAGCCTCTGCGTCTTCGCCAATTCCTCATTCAGCCGCTGCCTCGTACTTGCGTTGGGTTCACTGAGCTTCAGTTTTAAAGCCTCGTTGGAAATGATCTTAATTTACAGGGAGCCCATCTTCCGCATCCAGTATGACGTCCTCTCCTTCATTGGAAATGTTCTTCATTTCCAGGGAGGGAGTCCATTTTCTGCACCCAGTACGACGTTTGCTTCTTCACTGGAAATAATCATAACTTCCAGGGAGGGAGTCCATCTTCCTGTCCAGAACTGCGTCCTCGCCTTAATTGGAAATGCTCTTGAATTGCAGGGAGTCCATCTTCTGCATCCAGTACAACGTCCGCGCCTTCATGAACGTCAAACACTGGCCCTGGATGAAGCTCTATTTCAAGATCAAGCCGCTGCTCAAGAGCGCCGAGACGGAGAAGGAGATGGCCAACATGAAGGAGGAGTTCGAGAAGGCCAAAGAGGACCTCGCCAAGTCGGAGGCCAAAAGGAAGGAACTGGAAGAGAAGATGGTGGCTCTGACCCAAGAGAAGAATGACCTTCAACTCCAAGTCCAGTCAGTGAGTATCAGGTTTTTGGGGGTTTTTAGAGTATTTGCTAAGTGCTCATTGTGTCCCGGGCACTGTACTATGCGCGGCGATGGACACAAGCTGATCAGATTGGACACAGTCCATGTCCCACATGGGGCTCACACTCTTATCCCCCATTTCCTAGATAAGGGAATTGAGGCCCAAAGAAGTGAAATGACTTGCCCAAGGTCACACAGCAGACGAGCAGTGGGGCCGAGATCAGAACTGGGGTCTTTCTGAACTGGCGTTGCACATGTTTCTCCCTCGCTTTCAACCAAAAGAGGGTGGTTTCCAGTAGGACCCTCCGAGATGGCAGGCTCCTGGAAAGCCACTCAACCGTGCCGCTAATTTCCCAAACCATCTTATCGGACTCCTCCAAAATGACAGAGGTCTAGTTCCATGTAACACTATGCATGTGTTAAGTTAATGACAAAAATGACGCCAGATTTCTATGGTCCAGTCTTGAAAAGGTAGTCGTTAAGGGTCTGCATTCAAGAGCTTGGCCTCAAGCGTAGACTGCAATCTACGTTGGCACCAGAGTTTTTAAAAATATCCCATTTGATTATTCTGTGCAACACTCAAAAAAACCCCAGAACTTTAGACATATTTCCAACAGCAATTTTGATTCTGTTTCTGAGGTCTGAATTATATCTTCCTTTACATAAGTTTCCCTAGTGCTCTGAACCAAATCACCTGCTCCAGGATATAAAATTCTACCAAATAAATCACCGTCATTCCCACGCTTGCACTCATGTGGATACACCCACCCATTCATCTAAAAATTCCCTCTCTCTCTCACCCACCTACTTCCCCTTTCATCCAACCACTCTCTCAGCCAATCTCTCTCTCCCCTAACTACTCCCTCGCACCTCCTCTCTGTCTCTCGTTCACCCACTCTCACACCTACCCACCCGCTTTCTCTCTCCCAGATCTCCCACACAACGCTGTTTCAAGCAAAATGACGGGGACCGTGTGGTCACTCTGTCACCAGTAACTCGTTAGCACTTCAAAGGGAGCCACCTGCCACTACTTAAAATCCACTGTTTATTAGAAATCTATTTTAAGCAGTTTTAAATTGATTTCCTTGAGGTGCCCATGACTACTGATAAGTGCCAGACAGGTGTCAGAGAAATGCAGACTCCTTGAAACAGGCTTTCTAAGACTTCTCCTTTCTTCTCTAACCTTCTTGAAATTCGCCCGGTGTTATTGAAGTCGATCGTTTTCAAACCATCTTTCCCCTACCTCCCTTGAAACAACAGTTACATCAACACCGTTCTTTAAGGATGTGGATGTTTGCAGGGAGGCAACTAATGTGGAAATAATGCCTGTGTTACCAAGAACATATAGAAAAGGGAGATTTTTTTTAAAAAAAAAACTTCACGGGGGAGGAATGAAATCGTTGGACTGAGACAAATGCCAGGCTCCTCAACATCATCGCAGAGGGGACAGAGAGACAAAGACAAGAAAATAGATTGGCCACCTTATAAAACTACGGTGGCCCTCGGCCCAGAATGCCTACAGTTCCGGTTGTTTCCTTCAGGAACCAAGATGATGGGCAGGGCAGCCTAGTGGAAGGAGCCTGGGCCTGGGAGTCAGAGATTCTGAGTTCTAAAACCGCCTCCACCACTTCTCTGCTGTGTGTGAAGTTGGGCGGGTCACTTCACTGGGCCTTAGTTTCCTCACCTGCAAAATGGAGATCCAATACCTGTTCTCCCTCATGTGAGCCTCATGTGGGCCCTGATTTATCTTGTATCTACCCCAGCGCTTGACCTATAATAAGCACTCAACAAATGGCACAGTTATTATCGGAGGGTTGGAGTAGCTTCTTTTGGAGAACCAACTGAAAAAGGTGCTTAATCCTGTCCTCACCTTAGGTGATTTTATAAACTTCAAGCCTTTCAAATGAGAAACGACTGTATAGTCCTTTCACTAGGCGCTCACTTTGCATGGACTTAAGCAATACCAGGTTAGATGGATCACTGGGCTAGCTGGTCCTTTAGTCCCCGAGTCCTTAACCCAAAGGCGACTGATAAAGAGATACCAGATTCCGAAACGAACCCCCCTTAAACAGTATGAAGTCGAACCAAGTCAGACCTGGAATGGGGAAAACGTTTGATTTCCACCCCCAGGAAGCGGAAGGCTTGGCCGACGCGGAGGAGAGGTGCGACCAGCTGATCAAGACGAAAATCCAACTGGAGGCCAAAATCAAAGAGGTGACGGAGAGGGCGGAGGACGAGGAGGAGATCAACGCCGAGCTGACGGCCAAGAAGAGGAAGCTGGAGGACGAGTGCTCCGAGCTGAAGAAGGACATCGACGACCTGGAGCTGACGCTGGCCAAGGTGGAGAAGGAGAAGCACGCCACCGAGAACAAGGTGGGCACCCTACTCCGTCGCGGGCGTTTGGAAGTTCTGGCATAGGGCTTCTGTGCTGCTCCCTTCCGAGGTTAACCATTCTGAGCCTACTGCGGGCAGTGAGCTCACTGTGAGCAGGGAATGTGCTCACCTGCTCTGTTGTATCCTCAGGGAATATATCTGCTGATTCTGTTGTACCCTACTCTCCCAAGAGCTCAGTACAGTGCTCTGCACACGATAAGCACTCAATACATACCAATGACGGGTCGAATAAGAGGACGACGTTGAGGTCCTTTGCAGAAATAGGGGGAATGATAGGCTTTCTGGGGGAGTGGCTCGGGACAAGCCTGACCACTGACGTGCATGATTAAATCCCTGCTCTCCCTTCCACTTAGACAGGGAACCCCATGTGAAACAGGGGCTGTGCCAACCTGATCAACGTCTATCTACCCCACAGCTTAGAACAGTGTTCGACATATAGTAAGTGATTAAAATACAATAATAGTAGTCAGCCACCATGAATGCACGCCCCTTGACATCTCCTCAACGTGACTTCAAGAGGAAGAAAAGGAAAGAGGGGGAGACGGGCAGCCCTGAGAAGGGCCCTGTTTGGGTGAGATGCAAGCCTGCTTCCAACCGAGACTTGGAGAGGGGGCAGATGAGCCACTCTGGTCCCCGGTCAGAGTTGGCTACCAAACCTCAGGCTTGGGAGCCCAACAGGGAATGTGCAAAACTCTTCGGGCCCACCTCAGATGACACAAAGGGGAGAGCTGAGCTCAGTGCATCTTAGGGGATAAAAAAAATAAATCTAAATTTGGATCTCCCCCCCATTTCCCCCGATTAGACTATAAGCCCATCACTGGGCAGGGATGGTCTCTATCTGTTGCTGAATTCTACATTCCAAGCGCTTAGTACGGTGCTCTGCACATAGTGAGCACTCAATAAATACTACTGAATGAAAGAATGAATCATCTTCACCCCTCCTCTTTGGTCACTTCTTTCCTATGTTCTCCATTTCCTGCTATGGCTATGACCCAGTCGTAATACCCACAAACACATTAGCAGAGTTAACCGAGCACATACCTTCACCCCAGGTGAAAAACCTGACGGAGGAGATGGCCACCCTAGACGAGACCATCGCGAAACTGACCAAAGAGAAGAAAGCTCTCCAGGAGGCCCACCAGCAGACCCTGGATGACCTCCAGGCCGAGGAGGACAAAGTCAACACGCTCACCAAGGCCAAGACCAAGCTGGAACAGCAAGTGGACGACGTAAGCCCGAATGATAACCAAACGGGTTTTCCCTCTCCAGAATGATTCAGCACGAGTGAGGAAACGCTGCTATAAGCGGCACGTGTGTGACCGTATCCGCATTTAGCTTGAAGGCTCTAGAGAAAATCAATTTCCCCCTTGATAGGCCCTGCGGCCTAGTGGATAGAGCCTGGGCCTGGGAGTCAGAAGGAGCTGGATTCTCATCCAGGCTCTGCCACTCGGTCTGCTGGGTGACCTTGGGCAAGTCACTTCATTTCTCCGTGCTTCCGGACCCTCATCTGTAAAATGAGGATGAAGATTGGGAACCTACGGTGGAAAATGGACTGTCCAAACCTCATTAGCTTGGATCTACCTCAGCGCTTAATAGAGCTGGGACATAGTGAGCGCTAAACAAATACTATTAAAAAGAGAGTGAAAGTACAGAAATAGGAATTTTACCAATCTGGGGCCCATTCCTGATATTTTCTTCATGTGTTATGTTATAAATCTATTTATGGTTTCATTACATGACAACTGAAATACTTATTAAATAGTTTCAAATTCGATTATTATCCACACTTAGTCCTATAGACTGTCAGCCACTTGTGTATAATAACGGTATCTGATAAGCGCTTACTATGTGCCAAGCACTGTTCTAAGTGCTGGGGTAGATTGTCCCACGTGGGGCTCACAGTCTAAATCCCCATTTTACAGATGAGGGAACTGAGGCCCAGAGAAGTGAAGTGACTTGCCCAAAGTCACACAGTTGACAAGTGACGGAGCCGGGATTAGAACCCACAGCCTCTGACTCCCAAGGCCGGGTTCTTTCCACTAAGCCACACTGCTTCTCACGTAGAGATTGCACCTACCAACTCTGTTGTACTGGACTTGCCCAAGTACTTAGTAGAGTGCTCTGCACACAGTAAGTGCTCAGTAAATACGCTTGATTGATTAGCATTACAATATTTAGCAGCGTGGCTCAGTGGAAGGAGCCTGGGCTTTGGAGTCAGAGCTCATGAGTTCGAATCCCAGCTCTGCCACCTGTCAGCTGTGTGACTGTGGGCGAGTCACTTCACTTCTCTGTGCCTCAGTTACCTCATCTGTAAAATGAGGATGAAGACTGTGAGCTCCACGTGGGACAACCTGATTCCCCTGTGTCTACCCCAGCGCTTAGAACAGTGCTCTGCACATAGTAAGCGCTTAACAAATACCAACATTATTATTTAGCATTATTTAATCACCTGGGCATTAATATACATTGAAGAGAAACAGCCTGTGAGAAATCAAAGAAATCAGAAAAGCAGATGGACTAGTTATTAAAGCATGGGCCTGGGAGTCAGAAGGACCTGGGTTCTAATCCTGGCTCCACCACTTGTCTGCTGTGTGAACTCAGGCAAGTCACTTAACTTCTCTGTGCCCCAGTTACCTCATCTGTAAAATGGGGATTAAGACCATGAGTCCCATGCTCTGCCACTTGGCAGCTGTGTGACTGTGGGCAAGTCGCTTAACTTCTCTGTGCCTCAGTTACACCTCATCTGTAAAAGGGGTTTAAGACTGAGCTTCACGTGGGACAAGCTGATTACCCTGTATCTACCCCAGCGCTTAGAACAGTGCTCTGCACATAGTAAGCGCTTAACAAATACCAACATTATTAACATGGACTGTGTCTAACCTGATTAGCCCGCACCTACTCTGAGCTTAGTCCAGTGACTGGCACAAGGGAACGGCTGAGCAAATACCATTAGAAGAAATTCACCGTATTATTATGAATTCAGCTCGAAGGGTCTCTGGAGCAAGAGAAGAAACTTCGTATGGACCTGGAACGGGCCAAGAGGAAACTCGAGGGAGACCTGAAGTTGGCCCAGGAATCCACGATGGATATAGAAAATGATAAACAGCAGCTTGATGAGAAACTCAAAAAGTAAGCGTGTAGAAAAAAGTTCCTTCTAGGAGGAACTGGAATCTGGCTTGGTGCTAACACATGCTGTTCTTCAAATAGGAAAGAGTTTGAAATGAGCAACCTGCAGAGCAAAATTGAGGATGAACAGGCGCTGGGCATGCAGCTGCAGAAGAAGATCAAAGAGCTACAGGTCGGCCATTTCTCCCGCCCTACGGGAAAGGGTTCCCGGGGAGGGGCTGACCGGAACCTGTTTTCCCCGTGCGCGTCCCCAGGCCCGCCTCGAGGAGCCGGAGAAGGAGACCGAGGCCGAGCGGGCGTCTCCTCCCGGTCCCGCGGTCTCCCCGTCGGGTCGCGCTGGGGAGGGGCTGACCGGAGCGCGTTTTCCCCGTGTGCCGCCCCCAGGCCCGCATCGAGGAGCTGGAGGAGGAGATCGAGGCCGAGCGGGCGTCTCGCGCCAAAGCGGAGAAGCAGAGGTCCGACCTGTCCCGGGAGCTGGAGGAGATCAGCGAGCGGCTGGAGGAGGCCGGCGGGGCCACCTCCGCCCAGATCGAGATGAACAAGAAGCGCGAGGCCGAGTTCCAGAAGATGCGGCGGGACCTGGAGGAGGCCACCCTGCAGCACGAGGCCACGGCGGCCGCCCTGCGCAAGAAGCACGCCGACAGCGTGGCCGAGCTCGGGGAGCAGATCGACAACCTGCAGCGGGTCAAGCAGAAGCTGGAGAAGGAGAAGAGCGAGATGAAGATGGAGATCGACGACCTGGCCGGCAACATGGAGACCGTCTCCAAGGCCAAGGTATGGCGGGAAGCTTGGAGGACTGACCCTTTTAAGGTTATAAAATCAACTGGTCCTACCGAAGAGGCAGCGTGGAAAGAGCGCGTCTTGGGAGTCAGAGGTCGTGGGTTCTAATCCCAGCTCTGCCACTTGTCTGCTGTGTGACCTTGGGCAAGCCATAACTTCTCTGAGCCTCAGTTCCGGATCAAGACTGTGAGCCCCGTGTGGGGCAACCTGATTACCTTGTATCTACCCCAGCATTTAGTACAGTGCCTGACACATAGCAGGCGCTATTTCTGTCCTTCTCCCAAACAGGGAAACCTGGAAAAAATGTGCCGCGCTCTAGAAGATCAGCTTAGCGAAGTGAAGACGAAGGAAGACGAACAACAGCGGTTGATCAACGAACTGTCGGCTCAAAGGGCCCGCTTACAAACGGAATCAGGTCAGAACTAGAACCAAATAAATCGGGCTACCTTGCTCGGGGTGAGACCGTCTACCCAGTTCTCTCCACCGTGACGATATGATTGATCTTTTCCCGACTGATCCCATCGCCCCGTTCCACCGACGAGCAGTTCTGGCTAAGCACCAATTGTGTGTGGAACACTGAATTTAGTCCCGGGCGTGAGGACGATAGCGGTCGGTTCCTCGATCGGTGATTTTTATGGAGCATTGATTATGTGCTCAGGACACAGAAAGAAAAAAAAATGGTTTGCTTCTTATAGCACTGAAGACCAAAGACCAATGAATCACTGTGGGCAGGAAATATACCTACCAAATAAAGGCATATTATATATATATATATATATATGTATATAAAATAAAGGACTCTCCCAAGCACTTAGTACAGTGCTCTGCACCCAGTAAGCGCTCACTAAAGTCCATTGATTGATTGTCCTCTAAACCGTAAGCTCACTGTGGGCAGGGAATTCGTCTACCAACTCTGTTATAGCGGATTCACCCACGTGCTTAGCTTAGTGCTCCGCCCCCAGTAGGTACTCAGTAAATAGCACGGATTGATTGATCAAATCTCCTTTCTTGCTGCCGGTCTTCCACAGGCGAGTTTTCCCGCCAGCTTGACGAGAAAGACTCTCTGGTGTCTCAGCTGTCGCGAGGCAAGCAAGCCTTCACCCAGCAGATTGAGGAACTGAAGAGGCAACTGGAAGAGGAGACAAAAGTGAGAATTTGACCAGCGGTTGAGATTGTGAAAGTCCCCCGGCGGCCTATCACCCAGAGGGCCGCCAAACGATGTGCATTCGGAGAGAGGTCACGTTCGTCCCCGACTCCCCGTCCTTCCCCCTCTCCCCCAGGCCAAGAACGCCCTGGCCCACGCCCTCCAGTCCTCCCGCCACGACTGCGACCTGCTGCGGGAGCAGTACGAGGAGGAGCAGGAAGCCAAGGCCGAGCTGCAGAGGGCCATGTCCAAGGCCAACAGCGAGGTCGCCCAGTGGAGGACCAAGTACGAGACCGACGCCATCCAGCGCACGGAGGAGCTGGAGGAGGCCAAGTAGGTGGAGTTTTGATAAGAAGACGGGAAGGAGAGAGGGAGAGACAGAGAGGACAAAAACGAGCTTCGAGAGTGAGAGAAAAACGCCATCGCCCTCGGCTCAACAGCACTTATATGTATAAAAGTCGATAAATTCTATATTTTAAAACCATTTGCATTAATGTCTCTCTCCCCCTCTTGACTGTCAGCTCACTGTGGGCAGGGAACCTGACTACCAACTCTGTTGGATCGGACCCTCCCAAGCATTCACTCATTCATTCATTCAATCGTATTTATTGAGCGTTTACTGTGTGCAGAGCACCGTACTAAGCGCTTGGGACGGACAATTTGGCAACAGAGAGAGACAGTCCCTGCCCAACAACGGGCTCACAGTCTCAAAGGGGGGAGAGAGACAGCAAAACCAAACAAGTAGTCGGGTCTCCGTACCATCAAAATAGAGAAATAGAATCATAGATTCGAGCACTTAGTACAGTCCTCTGCACACTGGAAGCTCTTCATGAAAACCATCGATTGACTGATGGACGGGGAGATTGTTGTGGGAAGGGAATGTGTCTACCAACTCTGTTGGAGTTGATCCTCCCACACACTTAGTACAGTTCTCTGCGCACTGTAAACTCTTCATCGCTTGGTTGATAGACTTCATCGCTTGGTTGATAGGTTGTGGGCAGGGAACGTGCCTACCATCTCCGTTGGATTGCACTCTCCCGCTCTGTGCGTTCATAGTGTTTGATAATTCCAATGACTGATCACCCATTTTAAAACGGACAGTCTTTGAAGATGATACATTGGCAGGGCAGGGATTTTAAAGGTGATGTAAAATGTTGGGGGAGACCATTGATTACCTTTTTCAGACACATTTGGGCCGAGATGAAGCGTCAGACAAAGCGTGTTTGCTTCGACAAAACTTAAGTACATATCCGTGATGGACTTTAATGGCAGTCTTCCCCTGAAGACTGTCATCTCCTTGTAGGCAGGGAATGTTTCCCACTCGCTCTGATGTACTGGGCTCTTCCAAGTGTCACTCTGCACCCAGTAAACACTAAATACCACGATTTAGTGGTATTCGCTTTGAAATGGATTCACTTTGATTTCCTGCAATCCGTTCTCCATCACTCATCGTCTGCCTTCGGGGGCTTTCCAGGAAGAAGCTGGCTCAGCGGCTGCAGGACGCCGAGGAGCACGTCGAAGCCGTGAATGCCAAATGCGCGTCCCTGGAGAAGACCAAGCAGCGGCTGCAGAACGAGGTGGAGGATCTCATGATCGACGTGGAGAGATCCAACGCCGCCTGCGCCGCCCTAGATAAGAAGCAGAGGAACTTCGACAAGGTACCTCCGGACGGACGGCTCCGTTTCCCGGCCGCCTCACCGGCCTGCTTCCTCCGGAGCCCGGGTTGACGATTTCCCCTTCTCCAGGTCCTGGCAGAATGGAAGCAGAAATCTGAGGAGACTCAGGCCGAGCTGGAGGCGTCTCAGAAAGAGGCCCGCTCGCTGAGCACGGAGCTGTTCAAGATGAAGAACGCCTACGAGGAGTCTCTGGACCACTTGGAGACGCTGAAGCGCGAGAACAAGAACCTGCAACGTGAGTGTCCAGGGGTCTGTTGGTCTCTCTCTCTCCCTCTTCCCCGGCTTTACGGGCTGCGGGATCAAAACCGTCCCCGGCCCTTTCTCCGACAGAGGAGATCTCCGACCTCACCGAGCAGATCGCCGAGGGAGGGAAACATATCCACGAGCTGGAGAAAGTCAAGAAGCAGATTGAGCAGGAGAAGTGTGAGCTGCAGGCCGCCCTGGAGGAAGCCGAGGTGGGCACCATATTGGCTTGTTGTGACCACAGACAAAGGAAAGATGAATTCGCCCCTTTTTAAATGGTATTTGTTAAGGATTTTCTAGGTGCCAGGAACTGTACTAAGCATTGGAGTAGGTACAAGGTAATCAGTTTGGATCTCGTCCATGTCCCACACAGGGCTCACAGTCTTAACCCCCATCTTACAGATGAGGTGACAGGCACAGAGAACTTAAGTGACCCGTCCAAAAATCACACGGCAGACAAGTGGTGGAGCTGGGATGAGAGCTCAGGTCCTCTGACTCCCAAGCCCGGACTCTTTCCGCTAAGCTGTGCTGCATTTGTAAACCTATGGCCTGACTCAAGAATCTGAGTGTGGGAATTCATTTGATTGTATTTATTGAGCTTTTATTATGTGCAGAGCACTGTACTAAATGCCTGGGAGTACAATATAACAATAAAAAGGCACATTCGCTGTCCACAAGAGCTTACGCTCTTGGAAGGGGGGGAGGGGGGCAGAGACAGACATCAATACCAATAAATTAAACTACAGATGCGCACCTACGTGCTGTGAGGCTGGGAGAGGGGAAAAGCAAAGGGAGCAAACCAAGGCAATGCAGAGGGAGTGGGAGATGAGGAAAAGTGGGGATTAGTCTGGGAAGGCCTCTTGGAGGAGAAGGGCCTTCAATGAGACTTGGAAGCGGGGGGAAATAATTATCTGGCGGATCGGAGGAGGGCCTTCCAGGCCGGAGGCAGGACGTAGGCTAGGGGTCAGTGGCGAGATGGAGGCTCAGTGAGAAGGTTAGCACTAGGGGAGCGAGGTGTCCGGGCTGGGTTGTAGGAGAGAAATGAGGGGAGGTAGGAAGGGGAAAGGTGGTGGAGGGCTTTAAATTCAATGGTGAGGAGTTTTGATGCAGAGGAGAATGGGCAACCACTGGAGTTTTTTGACTAGTAGGGTAAATATGTCCTAAACGCTTCGGTAGAAACATTAATCCGGGCAGCAGAGTGAAATAGGGACTGGAGTGGGGAGAGACAGGAGGCTGGGAGGTCAGCAAGGAGGCTGATGCAGTCATCCAGGAGGGAGAGGATGAGTGATTGTATTAACATGGTAGTCGTTTGGATGGAAAAGGAGGATTTTAGTTATGCTATGAAGGTGTGACCAACAGGATTTAGTGATGGACTGCATATGTGGGTTGAACGAGAGAGGAGTCAAGAATAACTCCAAGGTTATGGGCTTGTGAGACGGGAAGGACGGTGGTGCCGTCTACAGTGAAGGGAAAGTCGCGGGACGACAGGGTTTGGATGGGAAGATAGGAGCTCTGTTTTGGACGTGTTAGGTTTGGGGGGACGGGAGGACATCAAAGTAGAGATGTTTTGAAGGCAGGAGGAGATGTGAGACTGGAGAGAGGGAGAGAGATCCGGGCTGGAGATGCAGATTTGGATACAAGCTTCCCCGAAGAATATATTATATGAAGGGACATTCCCGGAACCCTGAATCAATTCATCCAAGGTATCTATTCAGCATTTGGGAGAATCTAATATAAGAGAGTTGGGAGACACGACCCCAACCTGGTGACAGTCTAGATAGGCAGAGTGGGAGAAGGGGAGACATACTCACGCGATAATCGAGGAGCTTCCGAGCCGACCTAAAATACCTAATTGGAAATTGCTAAGAAAATGTTCAGCCGTCTTTTACTAGCGACCATTTGCTTCCCTTAAGGCGTCCCTAGAACACGAAGAGGGCAAGATCCTCCGCATCCAACTGGAGCTGAACCAGGTCAAGTCCGAGATCGACCGGAAGATAGCGGAGAAAGACGAGGAGATCGACCAGCTGAAGAGGAATCACCTCAGGGTGGTGGAGTCCATGCAGAGCACCCTGGACGCCGAGATCCGGAGCCGGAACGACGCCATCCGCCTCAAGAAGAAGATGGAGGGCGACCTCAACGAGATGGAGATCCAGCTGAACCACGCCAACCGCATGGCAGCCGAGGCCCTGAAGAACTACCGGAACACCCAGGGCATCCTCAAGGTGGGTCCCACGAAATCCGCTTGGCCGGGGTTCTGGGCCTCTCCGGGGCTTCTGATTCCGAGAGAATCCTGGTTTTTCCCTGCAGGACACGCAGCTGCACCTGGACGATGCCCTGCGCGGGCAGGAGGACCTGAAGGAGCAGCTGGCGATGGTGGAGCGCAGGGCCAACCTGATGCAGGCCGAGGTGGAGGAGCTCCGGGCGGCCCTGGAGCAGACCGAGAGGAGCCGGAAGATCGCCGAACAGGAGCTGCTGGACGCCAGCGAGCGCGTGCAGCTGCTGCACACTCAGGTACGAATCCTTTGCCACTCCTCTTCAATCTATCCGTCAGTGGTATTTACCGCGTGCGGAGAACTGGACTGATCGCCTGGGGGAGTCCAATATAACAGCCGACAGCCAATTAATCCTTCGGGGGTATTTATTGAGCACTGACAGTGTGCAGGGCATTGGACTAAACACTTAGGAGAGTCCAACGCTACAGAATCGGTAGACGCGATCCCTGCCCCCAGTAAGCTGACGATCTTGAGGGGGAGAGACTATCATGATACCATAACTTTCGTTCCGCTTTACGTACGCACGCTACTTGTAGGGGAATCTCCCGAGCAGTTAGTCCAGTGCTCTGCACAGGGTGAACTACTAGATAGCACCCGGGCCTGGGTATCGGAAGAACCTCGGCTCTAATCCCAGCTCCACCGCTGGTCAACTGTGGGCCCTTGGGCTAGTCATTTCGCTTCTCTGTGCCTCAGTCACCTCGTCTGTAAAAGGGGGTTAAGACGTGAACCCCATGTGGTGCAGGGACTGTGTCCAACATGATTAGCACGTATTTACCCCAGCATTTAGAACAGTGCCTGGCACGTATTAACATTTAACAAACACCCCCCAAAATACTTCATCCAGAGCGTACCGACCGCTAACCATTTCCTACGGCTCGTGACAAGCAGAGGTTGAAGGAATCGGGGCGGTTGAATCAAGCGACGGGGCTCAGTGGAAAGAACCCGGGCTTGGGAGTCAGAGGTCGTGGGTTCTAATCCCAGCTCCACCATGTTGGCTGTGTGACTTTAGGCAGGTCGCTTAACTTCTCTGGGCCTCAGTGACCGCATCTGTAAAATGGGGATGAAGACTCTGAGCCCCACGTGGGACAACCTGATGACCATATATCTCCCCCAGTGCTTAGAACAGTGCTTGGCACATAGTAAGCGCTTAACGAATGCCATTATTATTATTGTGATGATGGGGAGATTTGATTATTCTCTTCAGTTATGAGAAGCATTTTTAAAGGGGAGTGATCTGCACACAGTAAGGATTAAATAAATATCACCAATCGTGAGGAGATGGCCGACCACCTGCCATCCTGACCCACCCAAGATTAAATAAGATGATTAAAATTTCCATTAAAGGAGGTGAGAGTTGGGTTTTACCAATCGATGCTATTTACTGAGTGATCACTACGTGCAGAGCTCTGTACTAAGCGCTCGGGAGAGTTCAGAACGCCCTATTCGGAGGATGAAACACCCGGGAAGCAGTGTGACCGAATGGAAAGAGCCTGGGCCCGGGAGTCAGATGATCTGGGTTCCAATCCCGGCTCCGCCCACATCTGCTGGGTGACCTCGGGCAGGTCACCTCACTTCTCTGTGTCTCACCTCATCTGTAAAATGGGGATTCAAAACGTGTTTGCTCTCCTACTGAGACTGGGAGCCCAGTGTAGGACCTGATCATCTTGTATCTACCCCAGTGCTCAGTAGAGTGCTCGACACATACGACGCGCTTAACAAATACCACCGGAAGGGTGGGCTTTCTCCACCGTCCAATAATATCCCCAAATCCCCTCCAGCTATCACAGACCTTTAAGATGACAGGGTCAGCTTTTCAGTTTTAAATCTTTTCGACAGAACACCAGCCTGATCAACACCAAGAAGAAGCTGGAAACGGACATCTCCCAGATCCAGGGCGAGATGGAGGATATGGTCCAGGAGGCTCGCAACGCCGAAGAGAAGGCCAAGAAGGCCATCACTGACGTAAGCCAAGGGGCATCCCTCCCTCCGGGGGCGATTCCCTGGCCCCTCCGGGGTCCCCGAGCCTTTGGGTCTGTCCGTCCTTAGGCCGCCATGATGGCCGAGGAGCTGAAGAAGGAGCAGGACACCAGCGCCCACCTGGAGCGGATGAAGAAGAACATGGAGCAGACGGTGAAGGACCTGCAGCATCGCCTGGACGAGGCCGAGCAGCTGGCCCTCAAGGGGGGCAAGAAGCAGATCCAGAAGCTGGAGGCCAGGGTGGGTATTCCACATTAAAATGCATTTTTCCAATGAGTTCTTTTTTTTTGGAACCCGCTGATTTCAATGTTTTGGTGACCCCCGTGGCGTTGCAGGTGCGTGAACTTGAAACGGAAGTTGAAAATGAACAGAAGCGCAACGTAGAGACGGTGAAGGGTCTGCGTAAACACGAGAGGAGAGTCAAGGAGCTCACCTACCAGGTACAAAGGAGGGAAGCAGCACGGCGAAGTGGGTAGAGCCCGGGCCTGGGAGCCAGAAGGACCTTGGTTCTAATCCTGACTCCGCCACTTGTCGGCTGCGTGCCCTTGGGCCGGTCACTTTGCTTCTCTGGGCCTCAGTTTCCTCAGCTACAAAATGGGGATTCAATACCTGTTCCCCCTCCTCCTTAAGACTGTGAGCTCCACGTGGGACAGGGACCGTGTCCGACCCGATTAACTTCTATCTACCCCAGTGCTTAGAACAGTGCTTGACACACACCATAATTATTTATCATTACTTGGGTTTTGAGCCCCATTTGGGACAGGGATTGTGTCCAATCTGATTAACTTGTATCTACCCCAGTGCTTAGAACAGTGCTTGACACATACCATAATTATTTATCGTTACTTGGGCTTTGAGCTCCATTTGGGACAGGGATTGTGTCCAATCTGATTTTAACTTATATCCGCCCCAGTGCTTTAGAACAGTGCTTGACACGTAGAAAGAGTTTAACAAATACCATAATTATTATTAATCAATCCATTAGTTATTTATAAAAAGGCACTGTACTAAGCATTTAAGAGAGTCCAATACGAAAGGAATTAGCTCTTAAAGAGGGGACGGTCTACAATCAAGGCTCCTCCAGACTGTCAGCTCGTTGTGGGCAGAGACTGTGTCCGTTATACTGCTCTACCGACTGTCCCAAGCACTTAGTACAGCGCTCTACCCACAGTAAGCGCTCAATAAATACCATCAATCGATCGATCAAGCCTCCTCCCTACACCAAAATGAAGCCCCCTGCTAGTCAGCTCGGCCTGTCCCCTTGTCTTCTTTCATTAATGCGATTTTTCGATCTGCCAACGCTTCCAGACGGAGGAAGACCGCAAGAACGTCCTCAGGCTCCAGGACCTGGTGGACAAACTGCAGGCCAAAGTGAAAGCCTACAAGCGGCAAGCGGAGGAGGCTGTGAGTACTTCCCTGACCGGAAGGGAAAATTACCCATTTTAGAAGTTCAGATAAAGGAATGAACCCAGCCCTCATCAAACCATCAGTCAATCCATCGTCCGCAATGCCGAGTGCTCACTACGTGCCGAGTACTAAGCACTTGCGAGAGTACAGTATACGAGCTTGGGAGTCAGAAGGACCTGGGTTCTAATCCCGGCTCCATTTGTCATCTGTAAAATGGGGATTACGACTGTGAGTCGCGTGTGGGATGGAACTGCATCCAACCCAATGACCTCGTATCTACCCCGGCGCTTAGAAGAGTGTCGGGCAACTAGTGAGCCTTTAAAAATACCATAATAAATAAGCATTATTATTGGTATTATTCCTGGGCACGGTACTGAGTGCTGGGAAAAGAACAGAGCATTGGGAATTGAACATGGTCCCTGTCTCTCGGGGTGGGGGATGTTCACCAGCTAAAAATAAAAAGGAGGAAAGGAGAGTGGCGACAGACATATGAGGAGAGATGGAAGGAAACACTAAGATGATAAAGAAAAAAAGATCCAACAGGGTTCCGTGAGCTCCTTTTGGGCAGGATTTATGGCAGTTCAGTCTACTGTAGTTCCATTGGATTCTCCCACTAGAGCACTCTCTCAAGCGCTTAGTACAGAGCTCCCCACATAGTAAGCTGCCACTTGTCAGCTGTGTGACTGTGGGCAAGTCACTTAACTTCTCTGTGCCTCAGTGACCTCATCTGTAAAATGGGGATGAAGACTGTGAGCCCCACGTGGGACAACCTGATTCCCCTGTGTCTACCCCAGCGCTTAGAACAGTGTTTTGCACATAATAAGCATTTAACAAATACCAACATTATTATTATTATTAAGCACTCAATAAATACGATCGACTGACTTATTCCTCTGCTACTTCTGCTGATGCTAACGCTATTATCTATCCACCCCGGCGCTTAGTCTGTAGAATGGAGATGAAGACTGTGAGCCCCACGTGGGACAACCTGATGACCCTGTATCTCCCCCAGCGCTTAGAACAGTGCTTGGCACCTAGAAAGCGCTTCACAAATAGAACATCGTCATTATTAGGAGTAATAGTACAGTGCCCGGCATAAAGTAAGCCCTGAACAAACACCATCCTTTCTAGAGAAGCAGCGTGGCTCAGTGGAAAGAGGCCGGGCTTGGGAATCAGAGGTCATGGGTTCTAATCCCAGCTCCGTCGCTCGTCAGCCGTGTGGCGATGGGCAAGTCGCTTGACTTCTCTGGGCCTCAGTTGCCGCATCTGGAAAATGGGGATGAAGACTGTGAGCCCCACGTGGGACAACCTGATCACCTTGTAGCCCCCCCTCGGCGCTTAGAACAGTGCTTGGCACCTAGTAAGCGCTTAAATACCACCATCATCATCATTATTATTATTAATACTATTACTAGGGGAACCGGCAAACTTATGAGGCTCCGGAGCAGGCAGTAGTATCTTTCACCTTCACCCAAGATATCCTCCCACCTAGAAGAGGGAGATTCGAAAACACGGCCCCTCGGTTCTCACGATTCCTCTTCCGCCCCCAGGAGGAACAGTCCAACGTGAACCTCTCCAAATTCCGCAAGATCCAGCACGAGCTGGAGGAGGCGGAGGAGCGGGCGGACATCGCCGAGTCCCAGGTCAACAAGCTGCGGGTCAAGAGCCGGGAGGTGCACACCAAGATCGTCAGCGAAGAATGAGCCCCCGTCCCGCAGCCGGACGGCACCGGGAGGGAGGGAGGAAGACACAGAACGTGCACTTCCTCCTCGCTCTGCCTGTCTTTACTGTTTGTTCTCTCCTTTATTTCCAAGAAATAAAGATTGGAGAGAATTGTGCAAATGTATCGTAGCCTCCTTGCTGACCTCCCTGCCTCCGGTCTCTCCCCACTCCTATCCGTACTTCACTCTGCTGCCCGGATCACTTTCCTCCAAAACACATTCAGTCCATTGTTTCCCTGCTCCTCAAGACGCTCCGGTAGTTGCTCATCCACCTCCGCATCAAACCGAAAACGGTCACCGACGGCTTTGAAGGGTCCATCCCCTCGCCCCCTCCGACCTCACCTGGTCGCTCTCCTACTCCAGCCTGGCCCGCACACTCCGCCCCGCTAATGCCAACTTCTCTGTCCCTCCATCTCGTCCGTCTCGCCGTCGACCTCTTGCCCGCGTCCCGCTTCTGGCCTGGAACGCCCTCCCTCTTTATATCCGACAGTCAACCACTCTCCCCTCCTTCGGATCCTTTTCGAAGGCCCATCTCCTCCGGGAGGCCTTCCCCGATTTAGCCCTCATTTCCTCTTCTCCTACTCCCTTCCGCACCGCCCTTTCACTTGGCTCGGTTCCGTCTACTCACTGTCCCTCGGCCCCACGTCACTTAGGTCCGTATCCCTAATTTATTTCTTTATATTAATGCCTGTCACCACCCCCACAGTGTAAACTCATTGTGGACAGGAACTGTGTCCACCAACTCTGCTATATCGTAGATATGGTACTTAGTACAGTGCTCAGCACACAGTCAGCGTTCAATAAGCAGCGTGGCTCAGTGGGAAGGGTCCCGGCTTGGGCGTCGGAGGACGTGGGTTCTAATCCCGGCTCCGCCGCTTGTCTGCTGTGTGGCCTATTAACTTCCCTAGGTCTATTCTGTTGCCGACTTGTTCATTCCAAGCGCTTAGTACAGTGCTCTGCACATAGTAGGTGCTCAATAAATACTATTGACTGAATTAATAATAATAATAATGTTGGTATCTGTTAAGCGCTTACTACGTGCAGAGCGTTGTTCTAAGCGCTGGGGGAGATAAAGGGTCATCAGGTTGTCCCACAGGAGGCTCACAGTCTTCATCCCCATTTTACAGATGAGGGAACTGAGGCACAGAGAAGTGAAGTGACTTGCCCACAGTCACACAGCTGCCAAGTGGCGGATCGGTGATTCGAACCCATAACCTCTGGCTCCCAAGCGGCCGTGCTCTTTCCACTGAGCCACTTGCTATTACCTCATTGGAAAATGGGGATTAAGACTGTGAGCTACAAGTGGGACAACCTAATACCTTATATCTACCCCAGTGCATAGAACAGTGCTTGGCACATAGTAAGTGCTTAATAATTACCATAATTATTTATTTTATTTATTTCAAAAATGATTGATCAATGGCCCAAAGCTTGTCCAAACTGACAGATTTTAGAGACTTCTCAGGTCACTGGATTACTACCGTTACCTTCCGAAAATGGCAGGAAAACACATTCCCTTTTGCCCGGGCTAAGTCGACAATCAATTTTTCATCCCCGTCTTCCCGTTTCCCTTCCTCACGCTGTTTTCCTGCTAACGGAAACCCTGCTCCTTCCCTCCTCCACCTCCCCCTCCTCATCATAATCATAATGATGTTTGTTAAGTGCCTAATATGTGACCGGCACTGTACTAACCGCCGGGTGGACCCGAGCAAATCGAGTTGGACACAGTCCCACAGTCTCAATTCCCATTCGAGGTAACTGAGGCACAGAGAAGTGAAGTGACTTGTCCCAGGTCGCACAGCAGGTAAGTAGCAGAGCCAGGATAACAACAAGACCTTCTGGTGCCCGGGTCCACGTTCTATCCGACATCGGGCAATTATTCTCAATCATTCTTAAAAATTTACTCTTAATTTAACAATTATTTCCAATTATTATCCTTCTGTTGCTTTCCAAATCCTTGGGCTATGACGCCTAAAACTTGCCCAGTCCCTTAAAAAGGACATAGAATTGCAAAGACAAATATCCAGGATTTTTCTTTTACATATGCATATGACGGAGTGAAACACATTCCTCCCCTTTCAGACTATAAACCCGGTGTGGGCAGGGATTGTCTTTCTTTATTGCTGAATTGTATTTTCCGAGCACCGAGTACAGTGTTCTGCACACAGTAAGTGCTCAATAAATACAACTGAATGAATTCATCCGCTTCTAGCCTCATCATCCAGGCTACAGCAGTGATAACGTGCAGGGCCAAGCACTGTTCTAAGCACTGGGGTAGATACCAGGTAACCAGGTTGTCCCACACAGGGCTCCCAGTCTTCATCCCCATTTTCCAGATGAGGTCACTGAGGCCCAGAGAAGTTAAGTGACTTGCCCAAGGTCACACAGCGGATCAGTTACCTCAGCTGTAAAATGGGGATTAAGACTGTGAGCCCCACGTGGGACAACCCGATTCCCCTGTGTCTACCGCAGCGCTTAGAACAGTGCTCTGCACATAGTAAGCGCTTAACAAATACCAACATTATTATAAATGGCAGAGTTGGGATTGGAATCCGTGACCTCTGACTCCCAAACCCGGGCTCTTTCCACTGAGCCGCGCTGGATACAAGCAAATGGGGTTAGACACAGTCCCTGTCCCCCATGGGGCTCACAGTCTCAGTCCCCATTTTCCAGATGAGGTAACTGAGGGCCCCGAGCGGGGAAATGACTCGCCCAAAGCCACACAGCAGGCAAGTGGTGGAGGCAGAATTAGAACCCATTGCCTTCTGACTCCCAGGCCGTGCTGCGTCTCCACTGGTGGGTTGGTATCCGGGCACCTCGAGTGGGAGCTCGGAGAGATGTCGGGTGTCCGGGAGTGAGGTCAAATGTGGCGCCAACATCCTTCCCCCACAATCTGGACAGTGGACTGCAGGGTCGTGGGCGTGAGGTTCGATCCCGGACCCTCATAATAATAATAAGAATAGGAATAATAATGAGATTTGTTAAGCGATTACTATGTGCCAAGCACTGGGGTAGAGACAAGATCGTCAGATTGGCCCACGTGCGGCTCGCGGTCTCCATCCCCGTTTTCCAGATGAGGTCACTGAGGCCCAGAGAAGCAGCGTGGCTCAGTGGAAAGAGCCCGGGCTTGGGAGTCAGAGGTCATGGGTACGAATCCCGGCTCCACCACTCGTCAGCTGCGTGACTGGGGGCGAGTCGCTTCACTTCTCTCGGCCTCATTTACCTCATCCGCAAAATGGGGGTGAAGACTGGGAGCCCCACGTGGGAAGACCTGATTACCCTGTATCTCCCCCAGCGCTTAGAACAGTGGCCTGCACTTAGTAAGCGCTTAACAACCACCACCATTCATTCATTCACACAGTCGAAAGTCACACAGCTGACAAGTGGCAGAGCGGGGATTAGAACCCATGACCGCTGACTCTCCGGCCCGGGCTCTTGCCACCAAGCCATGCTGCCTCTCATCTCTGCCCCCCGGCCCGGGCAGGTTTGCGGGAACCAGCGTGGCCTGGCGGGTAGAGCCCGGGCCTGGGAGTCCGCAGGACCTGGTTCCCGTCCCGGCTCCGCCACTCGTCTGCCGCGTGACCTTGAGCCAGTCACTTCACTACCCTGGGCCTCAGTCACCCCGTCTCTAAAATCGGGATGAAGACCGCGACCCCCACGTGGGCCAGGGGCTGTGTCCCGCCTGGCCCAAGCTTCCAGGTCAGAGGGGGGAGACGGACATTGATATAAATAAATAAGGGGTCGCTTCGCTGGTTCCTTGCGAGGGTCCGGCTCCCAGAGGGACGAACGGGAGGAAAATTTTCTTTCCTCTGTCCCCCTTTGGTGGATCGCTGCCAGTCCCTCCTCGACGCCCGGGGGAGCGTCGGGCAGGACCAGGCCGCGCTGGCGAGGGGCCCGGCCTGCCACGCTGCCTCACTGACCCCTCGAAGCCAACGTGGGCCCGGACCACCGCCCCTCCCATCTGGCCCCCCGGGACGGCCCTCCGGACTTGTTAGAAAGCAATCCCAGGGAGGCCGTCTGTCCCCCGCGCTTTTATTTTTAGGAAGGTAAGTCCGCATACTCGAAATGGCACGAAATCCTGCTAATTATATCCAAACCCCCCCCCGCCTAATGTCAAGGGGAATTATGCTGAGGGGCGGAATCGCTTTTTGACCTGACAAAGGGGAAGTGACCACCCGGGGGGGGGGGGGGGCGTAACGGGGGGTATATAAATGCCACCGAGGACCCGGGGGGCCTCATCTCTCCATCGAAATCCAAGAGGTAAGTGGCGGGTGACTCGGGTTGGGAGGGACGAGAGCGGGAGAGGATAAAAATGTTGGTATTTGTTAAGCGCTTACTACGGGCAGAGCACTGTTCTAAGCGCAGGGGTAGATACAGGGTCATCAGGTTGTCCCACGTGGGGCTGACGGTCTTAGTCCCCATTTTACAGATGAGGTCACTGAGGCACGGAGAAGTGAAGTGACTCGCCCACGGTCACACAGCCGACAAGTGGCGGAGCAGGGATTCGAACCCATGATCTCGGACTCCCAAGTCCAGGCTCTTTCCGCTGAGCCACGCTGCTTCTCTTTATCATCTTTAGCGGGGAAGACAGACTTCCCCTAGCCCAGCCCGGTCTCCCCATCTCACCTCGTGGCTTCTCCCAGGGCAGTCGGTCAGTCGAGCGTATTTATTGAGCGCTCACTGCGTGCAGAGCACCGCACCCGAGAAGCAGCGGGGCCTAGTGGCCAGAGCCCGGGCTTGGGAGTCAGAGGACGTGGGTTCTAATCCCGGTTCCGCCCCCTGTCTGCTGTGTGACCTTGGACAAGTCACTTCGCGTCTCTGTGCCTCAGTTACCTCATCTGTAAAAATGGGGATTTAAAAAAAATTAGTGAGCTCCACGTGAGACAATCTGTTTACCCTGTACCTACGCCACCACTTAGTGCTCGGCACATAGTAAGAGCTTAACAAATCCCATAATTATTATTATTATTACTCTCCGTACCTCAGTTACCGCATCTGTAAAGTGAGGATTAAGACTGTGAGACTGTGAGGTCCACATAATAAGGTTGGTACTTGTTAAGCGCTTACTATGTGCGGAGCACTGTTCTAAGCGCTGGGGTGGACACAGGGGAATCAGATTGTCCCACGTGGGGCTCACAGTCTTAATCCCCATTTTACAGATGAGGTAACGGAGGCATAGAGAAGTGACTCGTCCAAGGTCACACAGCTGACAGGTGGCAGAGCCGGGATTAGAACCCACGTCCTCTGACTCCAAAGCCCGTGCTCTTTCCCCCGAGCCACGCTGCTTCTCCTGGGACAACCTGATCACCTTGTATCTACCCCAGCGCTTAGAACAGTGCTCGGCACAGAGCGAGCGCTTAACAAATGCCATAATTATCACTACGCGCTTGGGAGCGTCCAAAAGAACAGTAAGCAGACACATCCCCTGCCCGCAACGGGCTCGCAGTCTAGAGGAGGAGCCGCGCAACCCGAAGGCAGCCGAGATGGTCACACTGGACTCTCCCAAGCGCTCAGTACAGTGTGATGCAGAAAGTGAGCGCTCAATAAATAAGCTCCAGGGAATGAACGCACAAATGCCGGGGCGCAAGGAAGGTCTTTACATCCCGGTAACGGGGGCCTGGCCCTCTCGCCTCTCAGCACTGACCCCTTCGAAGGCACCTCCTCTTCCTCCGGCACCGTGAGAGGTAAGATCCTCCTTCCGCGTCTAGTTGGGGAGGGATTTGATTTTTTAATTCGTTTCTCGTCACGCCAATCCCCGTCGTTTCCAACAGACCCTTCGCCGGAGGGTTCTGGGCTTTAAAGATGATGGTATCTATTAAGCGTTTTCCGTATCGGGGAGTCGGTCGTATTTATCGAGCACTTACTGTACCGGGGAATAACAGACACATTCCCGGCCCACGGTGAATTTAGAGTCTAGAGGGGGAGTGTGTGCAAAACTCTGTGTTAAACGCTGGGGTGGACTGGTGACAGTCCGATTAGACGCGGCTCTTAGCCCCGACGGCGCTCACGGAGAGGAAGAGAGTTGACGTCCGTCTCCCCCTCGACACTGTCAGCCCGTTGCGGGCAGGGAACGTGTCTGTTTATCGTCAAGCGCTTAGTAGAGAAGCAGCGTGACTCAGTGGCAAAAGCCCGGGCCTGGGCGTCAGAGGACGTGGGTTCTAATCCCGGCTCCGCCACCTCTCCGCTGTGCGACCTTGAGCGAGTCACTTCCCTTCTCTGGGCCTCAGTGACCTCATCGGGAAAATGGGGATTAAAAGCGTGAGCCCCAGGTGGGACAGCCTGATGACCTCGTATCTACCCCGCCGGCCATTAGAACAGTGCTCAAATACTATTTGAGAAGCGGCGTGGCTCCGTGGAAAAAGCCCCGGGCTTGAGAGTCACAAGTCATGGGTTCAAATCCCCGCTCTGCCACTTGTCGGCTGTGTGACTGTGGGCGAGTCACTTCACTTCTCTGTGCCTCAGTCACCTCATCTGTAAAATGGGGATTAACCGTGAGCCTCGCGTGGGACCACCTGATGACCCTCTATCTCCCCCAGCGCTTAGAACAGTGCTCGGCACATAGTAAGCGCTTAACAAATACCAACATTATTATTATCATTATTACTCGCCCAAGCGCCCCGTTCAGGGCTCCGCACTGTACTAAGCATTTGGGCGAGTACAACAGAATGCTAATAAATCCCCCGGACCCGTTGATTGACTGATTAACATGCCCCAAGTTGAAACCAAGTGTAACCGGGGAGCGGCGGGTGGAAACAATCTGAGAAGGGCCGAAAACACCACCGGCCTTTTTAGGAGGGGATGGACTTCGGCGTGGTCGTGTTTGCGGTCAGGAAAAGGTGATCCCATTTCAGTGTCTCTGCTGCGGGGCCTCGAGGGGCCCGAGGGGAGATGGAAAACGACACCAGCGACGTGATGTTGGCATGACTAAGGTCCCACCCCCTCCGAGCGTGGCTTAGGCGAAAGAGCGCGGGCTTGGGAGTCGGAGATCATGAGTTCTACTCCCCGCCACTTGTCGGCTGTGGGACTTTGGGCAAGTCACTTGAGTTCTCCGCGCCTCAGTGACCTCATCTTGAAAATGGGGATTAAGACCGGGAGCCCCCCGTGGGACAACCTGATGACCTTGTATCTGCCCCAGCGCTTAGAACAGCGCTTGGCCCATAGAAAGCGCTTAACAAATACCATCATCATCATCCAAGAGGCCTTCCCCGACTAAGCCCTCTTTCCCCGGCTCGCTCTCCCTTCCGCGTCACCTCTGCCCTTCGATCTGCATCCTTCGGGCATATGATATTCACCCCAGCCCCGCAGCACTTACGTACATCTCTTTAAATTATACAGGTTAAATTTCTTATCGATTCATATTCACGTCTGTCACACGCCGCTAGACTGTAAGCTCGCTGTGGGCAGGGACCCACAGCCCGTTCAATCCGTCAATCGTATTTTTGGAGAAGCAGTGCGGCTTAGTGGATAGAGCACAGGCCTGGGAGTCGGAAGGACCGGGGTTCTAATCCCGGCTCCGCCGCGAGGTTGCTGCATGACCTTGGGCAAGTCACTTTTCTCTGCGCCTCAGTTGCCTCATCCGTAAAACGGGGATAAGAGCGTGAGCCCCGTGTGGGACGGGGACCGTGTCCAACCTGGTTAACTTGGATCTACCCCAGTGCTTAAAACAGTTCCTGGCATATAGTGCTTAACAAATACCGTAATTATTATCATTATTAATAATCATAATTGAGTGCTTACTACGCGCAGAGCACTTTACTAAGCGCTTGGGAGAGTCCAATTCAACAATGAAGACTGTATTGCGCTCTCCCAAGCGCTTAGTAAGGTTCTCTACACCCAGGAAACGCTCATATGCAGGGTCAGGGCCGCTCCAAACCGGGGTCCCAAGTGCTCGGAACGAAGACGAAGCCGGCGAGGGAGCCCCTGTGGCTATCATTTTCCGCTCCTCCCTCCCCCTGACCCATTCTCTCCCCGCCGTCCCCCCAGAGCCCCCGCCGCAGCCATGAGCTCGGACCAGGAAATGGCCGTCTTCGGGGAGGCCGCCCCCTTCCTCCGCAAGTCGGAGAAGGAGCGGATCGAGGCCCAGAACAAGCCCTTCGACGCCAAGACGTCCGTCTTTTCCGTGGAGCCCAAGGAATCCTACGTGAAGAGCGTCGTCCAGAGCCGCGAGGGCGGGAAGGTCACGGTCAAGACCGAAGCGGGGGCGGTGAGTAGGACCGAAAGGGGGTCCCCGGCTCCGCCGCTTGGCTGCCGTGTGACCCGGGGGAGGTCGCTTCGCTTCTCCGGGCCTCGGTCGCCTCGTAGGTAAAATGGGGATTATGTCCAACCTGATTAACTTTTATCTACCTCAGCGCGTGGCACATAGTCAGCGTTCACAAATGCCATTGAAATAAAAAAAAAAAAAAAAGCACGAACACTGCTGGGCCTGACACGGGTCTGTTCGATCAGTTAATCGATGGTATTTAATGAGCGCTTACTGTGTACGGGTTGCTGTACTAAGCACTCGGGAGAGTTCAGTACAGCGGAGTTGGTAGACGTGTTCCTTGCCCACGTCAGGCTGACAGGCATTCATTCATCTATTCAGTCATATTTACTGCGCGCTTACCGTGCGCACAGCGCTGGACTAACCTCTCGGGAGAGTCCAAAACAGTAAACAGACACATTCCCTGCCCACAACGAGCTGAAAGTCTAATCTAGACCTACTCAACGCCCCCTACCCAAGCTCCTCTCCGCCCTGCCGAGAGGCTCGTCATCATCGACGGTGGTAATCACTGAGCGTTGACTGTGTGTACCGCACTGTACTAAGCGACCGGGAGAAGCCGGCGTAGCCGAGTCGGTAGAAACGTTCCCCGCCCCGAGCTGAGAAGCGGCCCCGCGGACGTCTTCCCCCGGTCAGACGCTGACGGTGAGAGACGACCAGGTCTACCCCATGAACCCGCCCAAGTACGACAAGATCGAGGACATGGCCATGATGACCCACCTCCACGAGCCCGCCGTGCTCTATAACCTCAAGGAGCGCTACGCCGCCTGGATGATCTACGTGAGTCCGGCCGGGAGCCCCCCCCCCGACTCGGGGACGCGGGACCCCCCGGGCGGGTCGGGGAGGCGGGGGAGAGGGGAGAACCCGGGCCGTCCCTTCCCCTCTCCCCCGCAGACCTACTCGGGCCTCTTCTGCGTCACCGTCAACCCCTACAAGTGGCTGCCGGTGTACAACGCGGAGGTGGTGGCGGCCTACCGGGGCAAGAAGCGGCAGGAGGCCCCGCCCCACATCTTCTCCATCTCCGACAACGCCTACCAGTTCATGCTCACCGGTCAGTGACCCGCCGTTCCTCAAAACTCTCCCACCCAGGAGATTGCCCCCCACCACCGTTTTACGGATGATGACGCCGCGGCCCCGAGAGGTGAAGTGACTTGCCCGAGGTCACCCAGCCCAGGCGCCGATCCGGTACTCCGGCCCGACTCTCAGCCCCGAGCTCTTTCCGCTAGACCTCGCTGCCACAGTGATGGCATTCGTGAGCACTTACTTTGGGCGAAGCACTGGGTTAGATATGAGATACCCAGATCGGGCATAATTCCTGTCCCACGGGGACACGCTATCACGGTCTCTGAGGGAGGGAGAACGGGGCCACCGAAGCTCTGAGCCCCACGTTAAGCGCATAGTAAGCGCTTAAATACCGTAAGACAAGCGAACGAGGAATTTTTTCAGCTCCGTTTTACAGCCGAAGAAACTGAGGTACGGAGAGATCAAAGCGTGACTTAGCGGCAAGAGCCCCGGCTTGGGAGTCGGAGGTCGTGGGTTCTAATGCCAACTCCGCCACTTGTCAGCTGAGTGACTTTGGGCAAGTCACTTCACTTTTCGGGGCCTCGGTCACCTCATCTGTAAAATGGGGGTGAAGACTGTGAGCCCCACGTGGGACCACCTGATGACCCTGTATCCGTGGCTCAGTGGAAAAGAGCCTGGGCTTCGGAGTCAGAGGTCATGAGTTCGACTCCCGGCTCTGCCACTTGTCAGCTGTGCGACTGTGGGCGAGTCGCTTCACTTCTCTGTGCCTCAGTTACCTCATCTGGAAAATGAGGATTAACTGTGAGCCTCACGTGGGACAACCGGATTACCCTGTATCTACCTCAGCGCTTAGAACTGGTGCTCTGCACATAGTAAGCGCTTAACAAATACCAACATCATTATTATTACCCCAGCGCTTAGAACTGTGCTCGGCACATAGTAAGCGCTTAACAAATACCAACACTACTATTATCATTATTACGATAGTCCCTCTAGACAAACCACTGTGCTAACCCCTGAGGTAGGTTCTAGACTCGTGGGCGGAGCAATAAGCACTGTACTAAGCGCTTGGGAGAGTCTAGTACAATAAAGTTGGTAGACAATTCCTGCCCACAAGAAGCTGCCGGTCTAGCACGGTCTCTGTCTCACATACACAAGAATTCCCCCTCACCACAAGTGGTAACCCTTTCATTTACAAAGAACTAATTTCGTTTCACCATTTTTTTTTTGTCGTTTTCTT
Source organism: Ornithorhynchus anatinus (assembly GCF_004115215.2). Classification (NCBI taxonomy): domain Eukaryota; kingdom Metazoa; phylum Chordata; class Mammalia; order Monotremata; family Ornithorhynchidae; genus Ornithorhynchus; species Ornithorhynchus anatinus. The sequence goes on from NC_041748.1 coordinate 1,161,398, forward strand.
CTCTCCTCCGACAGACCGTGAGAACCAGTCTATCTTGATCACGTACGTAGATCTGACGTTCTGATTCGCGCTGGTTTTGAACAGCAGAATCGGTGGTCACGTTCGGGGATCTGACCCCCTCCTCCTGTTCGGGTTTGGCAGCGGAGAATCCGGGGCCGGGAAGACCGTGAACACCAAACGGGTCATCCAGTACTTCGCGACAATTGCCGTCACTGGGGAGAAGAAGAAGGAGGAGCCGGGAAAAAATCAGGTGAAACTTACCCCTTTTGGAGACTGGAATTGCGGCCCCCATCTTCCCGGGGGCGTCCAAAGCGCTCCATTTGACCCTCCCCATCTGCCTTTCTCCAGGGCACCCTCGAGGACCAGATCATCAGCGCCAACCCGCTGCTGGAGGCCTTTGGCAACGCCAAGACCGTGAGGAACGACAACTCCTCGCGTTTCGTAAGTCCCGGGGACGCGGGGGCCCCTCAGTCCCACCCCCGAAGCGTGACGGCACCGACGTCTGGAGGAACGGACTCCGGCTCGGTCGCCGGCCTAGTTCCCGGTCGCACCGAACCTTTTTCCAGCCTCCGCGTCCGAACGACGATCGCCGTTTCTCTTTTCAGGGCAAATTCATCAGGATCCACTTCGGGACCACGGGGAAACTGGCTTCGGCCGATATTGAAACGTGTAAGTCGCCGGCGACAAAACTCTAGAAGGGGGGACGGCATCTCTGTGGCAAGAACTAGAACTGGTGCTCTGCATTAATCGAATCAGTCGTATTTTTTGAGCGCTTACTACGGGCAGAGCACTGTTCTAAGCGCTTGCAAAGTCCGATTCGGCAACAGAAAGAGACAATCTCCGCTCAACGAAGGGCTCACCGTCTAAATGGGGGAGACAGACAGCAGAACAAGTAGTCAGGCATCAATACCATCAAAATAAATAGAATCATAGATATAGACACATCATTAATAGAGTAATAATCTATACAAATATACACCAGTGCTGTGGGGAGGGGAAGGGGGTAGAGCAGAGGGGGAGGGAGTAGGGGGAATGGGGAGGGGAGGAGAGGCGGAGGGAAACGGGGGGCTCAGTCTGGGCATGTTGTGGGTGCTCAAAAAATCCCGAGTGTGGTGGCGGTGAAAGTGATTCTGGCGGCCGTGTGGACGGTGATGACGACGGTGGTGATACTGATGCTGATTCCCTCTAGACCGTCAACTTGTCGTGGGCGGGGAATATAATAATTACGGTATTTGTCAAGTGCTTACTATGTGCAAAGCACTGTTCTGAGCTCTGGGGTTGATACAAGGCCATCAGGTTGTCCCACATGAGGCTCACAGTCTTCATCCCTATTTTAGAGATGAGGGAGCTGAGGCTCAGAGAAGTTAAGTGATTTGCCCGAAGTCATACAGCTGATAAGTGGCGGCGCCGTGACCTCTGACTCCCAAGCCCGTGGTGTTTCCACTTAGCCACTCCGCTTTAATTTGTCTGTTATAGCGCTATATTTTACTCTCTCCAGTGCTTAGTACAGTACTCCGCACACAGTAAGCACTCAGTAAATAAGCTCTCAGTGAATAAATGAATAAACCCTCAATAAACTCTCAGAGTAAGCTCTTGAAAAGCAGCGTGGCTCAGTGGAAAGAGCCCGGGCTTGGGAGTCAGAGCTCCTGAGTTCTCAAACCGGCCCCGCCGCTTGTCAGCCGCGTGACTTGGGACGAGTCGCTTCACTTCCCTGGGCCTCAGTTCCCTCATCTGGAAAATGGGGATGAAGACCGGCAGCCCCACGTGGGTCGACGTGATGACCCTGTATCTCTCACGGCGCTTAGAACGGTGCTTGGCACGCGGTAAGCACTTACCGGATGCCATCATCAGCATTGTTATTAATAAACACACTCGACTGACGGATACCGATGACGACGGTGACGCCGATGCCGAGATTGACGACGGTGGTGATGATCTGGGAGCGAGGGTGATGACCGAAGACGTCACACACCTCGGGTCCCACAAGGTCTCGAGTCTGCACTTCAGTATTACACGATGGTCTAATCCTCAGCCCCGGTCCTCCCCTCTAAATCACCTGCCACGTGTAACAATTCACGGTGACTGCCTACCTACTTTTCTTTCTTCCCTGCCTATCAAGCTCCCTTGGGTGAGAAAACCCTCCTCCAACCCCAGGCAGTTGCCAGTCTGTGCCCTTTGACATGCACCTGCGGTGGCGAGAAGCAGGTAGAATGATGAGCCTCGCGACATCAGATCATAATAGTAATGTTGGTATTTGTTAAGCGCTTACCATGTGCAGAGCACTGTTCTACGCGCCGGCGTAGATAGAGGGTAATCAGGTTGACCCACACGAGGCTCACAGTCTTAATCCCCATTTTACAGATGACGGAACTGAGGCACAGAGAAGCAGCGCGGCTCAGTGGAAAGAGCCCGGGCTTCGGAGTCAGAGGTCATGGGTTCGACTCCCGGCTCTGCCACCTGTCAGCTGTGTGACTGTGGGCGAGTGGCTTCTTTGTGCCTGTTACCTCATCTGGAAAATGGGGATCAACTGTGAGCCTCACGTGGGACGACCTGATTACCCTGTATCTACCCCAGCGCTTAGAACAGTGCTCTGCACATAGTAAGCGCTTAACAAATACCAACATTATTATTATTGACTTGCCCACAGTCACACAGCTGACAGGTGGTGGAGCCGGGATTCGAACCCATGACCGCTGGCTCCCAAGCCCGGGCTCTTTCCACTGAGCCACGTCCTACTGAAGCCAGGAGAAGCGACTTGGCCTAGTGGCTAGAGCCCGGGGCCTGGAGGGCGGAAAGACCTGGGTCCTAAGCCCCGTCCCGCCTTTCCTCGGCTGCGTGTCACCTCGGGCAAGTCACGTCCCTTCTCTGGACCTCAGTTCCCTCATCTGGAAAATGGGGAGTCAGGATTGTGAGCCCCACGTGGGACAGGGAACGTGTCCGACCTGATGATCCTGTATCTACCCCAGCGCTTCATTTAGTGGCTGGCACGTCGTAAGAGCTTAAAAAATACCATGAAAAAGTAGTAATTTTTCCTCCTCCTATTGCCTTCTGGCCAGGCCCGATCAGTAGGGTGGAGGAACTCGGAGAGATCTGGGGACTTGGGGATTTTTGGTTCACGTCCACCCCGATCCATTCATTTTCTAAACATTTACCAATCTGCATTTCTTTCCCACGTTTCCCTTTATCCAAATCGCCCTTACTTTGCCGTTTCAGATCTGCTCGAGAAGTCAAGAGTTACTTTCCAGCTGAAGGCTGAACGTAGCTACCACATCTTTTATCAGGTCACATCCAACAAAAAGCCAGAATTAATTGGTAAGTACGTACTCTCCCGCTACAACCCAGCCCGCACACGTCACCCCTTGAACGCCGACCTCCTCGCCGTACGTTGAGCTCGTCCGTCTCACCACCGACCTCTCACCCTCGTCCCGCCTCTGGCCTGGAACCTCCTCCCTCTTCATATCCGAGAGACCGCGGCCCCGTGGAGGTTTCTGAGGAACGGAGCGAGATGAATTCAGACAACTCCTTTCTGCAGTGTATTTGTTCGAGGCTGATAGTATTTGGGGATTCCATCTTGTTTCTCACGAAGTAACTCCCCGTGGACCCCGTTTCTATCCTCAGAGATGCTCCTGATCACCACCAACCCGTACGACTACGCCTTCGTCAGTCACGGGGAGATCTCGGTCGCCAGCATCGATGACCAAGAGGAGCTGATGGCCACCGACGTGAGTAGCCCCCACCGCGGTCCGGGAAGTCCCGCCGGCCTCTTTCCCCGGCGTTCGGCCCACGTTATTTCCATCTCCAGAGTGCCATCGATATCCTGGGCTTCACCTCGGAGGAAAAGGTGGCCATTTACAAGCTGACGGGGGCCGTGATGCATTACGGGAACATGAAGTTTAAGCAAAAGCAGCGGGAGGAGCAGGCCGAGCCGGACGGCACCGAAGGTATCGGCCATCTTGGCTTCCGACTGCGACTGAGAGTGAGGAGGGAAGGTGCTCTCTCGCATCTTGTCATCCTTGACTTTGTATTTCCGAGGTGACCGGAGCAAGAGATCCTGAATTCAAGGAGGGGTTTGTGGGGGTTCCACAATTCGGACTAGCCCCCGTCCCCCTTCCCCGCTGGGAGCATCGTGGCTCAAGTGACGGGGGGGGGGGACTAGGCTTCTGTGGCCTGAAACCCCTCTGTAATAACGACCGCAACGATAATAATAAGAACGGTGGTGTTGGTTAAGCGCCTACGATGTGTCAAGCGCCGTTCTGAGCGCCAGCGTAGATACTGGACTCTCCCTCCCCCTCCACAGTTGCCGACAAAGCAGCCTACCTGCAAAATCTCAACTCGGCCGACCTGCTCAAGGCTCTGTGCTACCCAAGGGTGAAAGTCGGCAACGAGTACGTCACCAAAGGCCAGACCGTTCAACAGGTAAACTCTGCCTTCCGGGGACCGGAACCCCTGTAGACTGTAAGCTTGTTCTGGCTTTTTTTTTTTTTAATACTATCTTTTAAGGCACAGTACTAACCATCTGCTAATTCTGTCGTATTGTGCTCCCCCAAGTAGTTAATACCGTGCACGTAGTTAGAGCTCAATAAATGCAGTCGACTGATTGGAGTAGATACAAGTTAACCATATTGGACACGATCCCTGTCCCACGTTGGGCTCACGCCCTCAATCCCCATTTTACAGATGAAGTAACTGAGGCCCAGAGAAGTGACTTGCCCAAGGTCACCCAGCAAGGAATTGGCAGAGCTGGGATTAGGACCCAGGTCCTTCCGACTCCCAGGTCTGGGGTCTAGCCACTAATAATAATGTTGGTACCTGTTAAGCGCTTACTACGTGCAGAGCACTGTTCTAAGCGCTGGGGGAGATGGAGGTAATCAGGTTATCCCACGTGGGGCTCACAGACTTCGTCCCCATTTTCCAGATGAAGTAACTGAGGCACAGAGAAGTGAAGTGGCTCGCCCACAGTCACACAGCAGACAAGTGGCAGAGCTGGGATTCGAACCCATGACCTCTGACTCCCAAGCCCATGCTCTTTCCACTGAGCCACGCTGCTTCCTTCCACTAGGCCGTGCTGCCCGGGGAGGGCAGGGAAGGCGTCTACCAACCCTGTCCTACTGTACTCTTCCAAGTGCTCGGTACGGTGCTCTGCACACAGTGAGCGCCGGAAGCAGCATGGCATAGTGGGAAGCAGCAGGGCGTAGTGGAGGGAGCACGCACCTGGGAGTCAGAAGGTCACGGGTTCCAATCCCCCTTCCGCTACTCGTCTGCTGGGTGGCCTTGGGCAGGTTATGGCACTTCTCTGTGCCTCGGTGACTTCGTTTGTGAAATGAGGATTAAGACTGTGAACCCTAGGCGGGACAGGGACTACGTCCAAGCGATTTGTTTCTATCCACCCCAGCATTTAGTACAGTGCCGGCACATAGTAAGTGCTTAACGAATTCCAAACTTACTATTATTATTATTAATAAATGCCACAGATAGATTCAGAGAGGCTTCGCTTTCCTTCAAGAATGCCAGGATTGTCCCTCTGCCTCATCAGGTGTACAACGCCGTGGGTGCCCTGGCCAAGGCCGTCTACGAGAAGATGTTCCTGTGGATGGTGACCCGCATCAACCAGCAGCTGGACACCAAGCAGCCCAGGCAGTACTTCATCGGCGTCCTGGACATCGCCGGCTTCGAGATCTTCGACGTGAGCCGGCGGACGGAGGGAGCGGTCGGGGAGGGAGGGAGGGTTTGGGGTAAAATTCAGACTCAGACCCTCTTCCCTCGGTAGCGTGACCCATTTATGAGAAGAAATGACCACTGGGGATCGTTTTAGAATAGCATCGCTGTTTCTTAAGGGTTCCTTCAAGCCCTTCCCCGAAAGAAGTCCCGTAGCGAATTCATTCGCTGTTCAATCGTAGGTAAAATCCGATGAGTATCTGATGGTGATGATGGCAGTATTTGTTAAATCCTTCCTGTGTGTCAAGCGCTGTTCTAAGCACTGGGCTAGATCCAAGCTAATGAGGTTGGACACGGTCCCCGTCTCGCGGTCTTAATCCCCATTTTACAGACGAGGGAACTGAGGCGCGGAGAGGTGAAATGACTTGTCCGGGGTCCCACAGCAGACGAGTGGCAGAGGCAGGATTAGAACGCAGGTCCTTCCCAGGCCCGTGCCCCATCCGCTAAGCCGCGCTGCTTCTGCGTCTGTCCGGGCGAACAATGCCCCGATCCAGCAGCGGACCACCCGGCCCCCGCCCCTCCTCCGTGGACACGACTCCATCCATCCCCGGCTCACACCGACACTCTCCTTTCCCTCCTTCTCGGGCGTTGGACAGTACAACAGCCTGGAGCAGCTGTGCATCAACTTCACCAACGAGAAGCTGCAGCAGTTCTTCAACCACCACATGTTCGTGCTGGAGCAGGAGGAGTACAAGAAGGAAGGCATCGAGTGGGAGTTCATCGACTTCGGCATGGACCTGGCCGCCTGCATCGAGCTCATCGAGAAGGTCGGTCCGGCCGGCCGGCCCCCCGGCGCGGGCCCGCTCCCCCGCGCCCCCCGCCCCGCCGACCGTCTCTCTTCCCCCCGCAGCCGATGGGCATCTTCTCCATCCTGGAGGAGGAGTGCATGTTCCCCAAGGCCACGGACACCTCCTTCAAGAACAAGCTCTACGACCAGCACCTGGGCAAGTCCGCCAACTTCCAGAAGCCCAAGCCGACCAAGGGCAAGGCCGAGGCCCACTTCGCCCTCGTCCACTACGCCGGCACCGTGGACTACAACATCGCCGGCTGGCTCGACAAGAACAAGGACCCCCTGAACGAGACCGTGGTGGGCCTCTACCAGAAATCTTCCATGAAGACCCTGGCCTACCTCTTCTCAGCCTACGCCGCAGCCGAAGCCGGTAGTTTCCAAACAACCCGGGTCCCCAGGGCGTCACGTTCATTCAATCATTCGTTCGTATTCACTGCGCGCTCACTGTGTAGTGAGCGCTTGGCAGCGTACTGAGCGCTGGGGCAATGACCCACGAAACGCCCCACTCATTGCTCACATTTCCTTTTCCTCTCAGACGGCGGAGCAAAGAAGTCTGCTAAGAAGAAGGGTTCCTCCTTCCAGACGGTGTCGGCCCTTTTCAGGGTAATTTCTGGGTTTCTCTTTAAGCGGAGCGGAGGGGCTTAGGGGCGGGTAATAAGTTATCTGGAGAAAAACGGTGTGAATGAAAATCTGTTTCCTGTCAGCTTGCTTCTCACTAGTCTGCTCCGAGGAGGTGGTTTAATCCTTCCGGGTGCCTTTTGTGTGAGGGGCGTTTGGACACTCTCTCCTCTGTCGTCCACTCCAAGACTCACGTTTGCCTCCTCTCGACCGTTAAAATAATAATACTAGTAATTAGGGTACCTGTTAAACGCTTATTACATGCCAAGCACTCTTCTGAGCGCTGGGATAGATCCACGTTAATCAGGTCGGACACAGTCCCCGCCCCGAAAGGGGCTCTCGGTCTTAACCCGCATTTTACGGATGAGGTATCTGAGGCAGAGAGAAGTGAAGTGACTTGCCCCAAGTCACCCAGCAGACATGGGGCAGAGCTGGGATTAGAACCCAGAGCCTTCTGCCTCCCAGGCCCAGGCTCTATCCACTAGGCCACACTGCTTCTATGATTCTGTATATCTTGATGGTATTGATGCCTGACTGCTTGTTTTGCCGTCCGCCTCCCTCTTTTAGACCGTGAGCCCGTTACTGGGCAGGGATTGTCTCTGTTGCCGAATTCCAAGCGCTTGGTACAGTGCTCTGCACACAGTAAGCGCTCAGTAAATACGACAGTGAATGCAATGAATAAATCTAGTCTGTCAGAGTAAACGATGAACCAAGTTGGGTGGATCTAAAAATGTACCTGGAGGACGAGTTTTGGTTTTTAAGGTACTAGGTAAAGAGAACCTCAGAGAGTACGTTTTTCATTCCCATCATAATCCTGGTATTTGTCTAACGGTTCCGAAGCGCTGTTTTAAACGCCGGAGTAGCTACTGGTACCTTTTCACCAAGTCCTCCCGTGTGGTTTTCTAGGAGAATCTGAACAAGCTGATGACCAACCTGAGAAGCACTCACCCTCATTTCGTGCGCTGTCTCATCCCCAACGAGACGAAAACGCCCGGTAAGGAGGGAAGCGGAGGGCCCGGCCGGCCCGGCGGGCTCCGGGGTCTCCGCCCCGCGCCGGGGGGCTCACTTGAGGGTGTCCGTCCGCAGGGGCCATGGAACACGCGCTCGTCCTTCACCAGCTGCGCTGTAACGGGGTGCTCGAAGGCATCCGCATCTGCCGGAAGGGGTTCCCCAGCAGGATCCTTTATGGAGATTTTAAGCAGAGGTCAGCCTCTCTCCATTCTGATTTTCTCCTGACGAGATCGCTTAGTCTTGCCCCCGGTTCGGTTCTCGGTTGCCTTGTGGGTCAGTTGGCGGTGCTGTAGTAATAATAATAATTGTGGTATTCGTTAAGCGCTTACTATGTTCCAGGCACTGTTCTAAGCTCTGGGAGAGATACAAGGTAAGTGGGTTGGACGCAGTCCCCGTCTCACATTGGGCTCACAGTCTCCATCCCCATTTTCCAGATGAGGGAACCGAGGCACAGAGAAGGGAAGTGAGTTGCCCAAGGTCACACAGCGGATACGTGGCGGAGCCGGGATGAGAAACCAGGTCCTTCTGACTCCCAAGCCCGTTGTTCTAGCCACGCTGCTTCTCCCGGCCTGAACTCACTAGCGACCCAAATCAGAGCTCTTCTTGGGTCTCCGGAGGGGACGTCAACCAACACCCTAGATATCCCCTATGGAAACTGTAAAATTGGATCTTCGACCAATCAATCGTACTTATTGAGCGCTTACTGGGTGCAGGGCACTGTACTAGCCCTTGGGAGAGTACAATACAATAAACTGACACATTCCTGTCCACAGTGAGCTCACAGTCTGGAGAACGGTAAATTTATCAGTGGTATTCATTTTGTGCACAGCCCCGTACTAAGCACTTTGGAGAGCACAGTATAACAGCGTTAATAAGTGAGTTCCCTACCCACAGTGAGCTCTCCGCCACTTGTCAGCTGTGTGACTTTGAGCAAGTCACTTCACTTCTCTGGGCCTCAGTTCCCTCAACTGTAAAATGGGGATTAGTGTGAGGCCCATGTGGGACAACCTGATGACCTTGTATCCCCCCCAGCGCTTAGAACAGTGCTTGGGACATAGGAAGCACTTAAATACCAACATTATTACTATTATTATTATTAAATCTGGCTTAAAATTGTTCCCCAGAAGAGACTCCTAAAGAGCACACACTGCCTAGATTGAAGCAGTATGGCCTAATGGAAAGAGCCCGGACCCGGGAACCGGAAGACCTGTCTTCTAATCCCGGTTCTGCCCCTTGCCTTGGGCAAGTCACTTCACTTCTCCATGCTTCAATTCCCTTAACTGCAAAATGGGATTCAACACATCCTCCCTCCTCACTAGATTGTGAGTCCTATGTGAGACAGGGTTTCTATCCAGACTGACGAACTTGCCCAGCTCTCAGAAGAGTGTCTGGCCCACAATAAGCACGCAAAAAATACCGTATTAAAAAACCCAAAGATCTGTGGATAGCGGGGTGGGGAAATTTGGATCTCAGCGTCTTTTGGATCGTAGGCCTATCTCCGAGAAAGCTAGACCCACTCAACACAGGACGTTCTGCTTGGGGTCCGTGCCTGGGAGGCAGAGGGTCTGGGTTCTAATCCCAGCTCTGACACTTACCTGCTCTGTGATCTTGAGCAAGTCACTTCACTGGGCCTGTTTCCTCAACTGCAAAATGGGGATTCAATACTTATTCTCCCTCCTGATTAGACTGCCAGCCCCAGGTGGGACAGGGACTGTATCCAGCTTGATTAAATTGTATCGACCCAGTATTTAGAAGAGTGCCTGATAAATAAGCGCTTAGTAAATGACAATAAATAATTCTGGTATTTGTAAGCACTTAAGTACTATAGTAAACACTGGGATAGATACCAAGATAACCAGGTGGGCACATGGGGCTTGCAGTCTAAATGGGAGGGAGGATTCCCATTTTGCAGATGAGAGAAGTAAAGCATAGAGAAGTTAAGTGATGTGCTTAAGATCACACAGCAGACAAACGGTGGAGGCGGGATTAGAACCCAGGTCCTTCAGACTCCCGTGCCCCATTAGGCCTTGCTGCTCCTCAAATATCCCTATTTAAAACAACACTGTAACAGAAAGGTGGAAATTAGATCCCGGCATCTTTTGGACCACACAGATATCTTTAAGAAATGCTAGACCCACTCACCATCTGCCTTTCTATTTAGTGGAAAGAACCCGGGCCTGGGAGTCAAGGGACCTGAGTTCTAATCCTAGCTCCCCTCGTCTTCTGCGTAGCCCTGGGCAAGTCACTTCACTTCTCTGCACCTCAGTCTCATCTGTCAAGTGGGGATTAAAACGGCAAGCCCCTTGGGGGACCGGGACTACGTCCAACCCGTTTAGCTTGTATCCACCCCAGAGCTCAGTCCAGTGGCCGGTGCCCGATAAGCGCCTCCCAGATACCATAATCATCATTATTATCATCCTTAGACGCCCCCCGATCGAGGCGTCTTAGCGATTTCACCTAGATCTCCCTCCTTGGACAGATACAAGGTCTTGAACGCGAGCGCCATCCCGGAGGGGCAGTTCATCGACAGCAAGAAGGCCTCGGAGAAACTCCTCGGGTCCATCGACATCGACCACACGCAGTACAAATTCGGCCACACCAAGGTACCCGTCCGACTCGGTCCCCCCCGGCCGGACTCCCGGCGGGAGGCGGGAGGTGATGGTTCGCCTCCTCTCCTCTCGTCCAGGTCTTCTTCAAAGCCGGACTGCTGGGTCTCCTGGAGGAGATGCGAGACGAGAAGCTGGCCCAGCTGATGACGCGCACCCAGGCCAGGTGTCGCGGCTTCCTCATGAGGGTGGAATTCAAGAAGATGATGGAGAGGAGGTAGGGGTCGGTGCAATGAGCCAAGTTATTCTGCTCCATTGGGGCCTTTTAGATCACGCAATGGTGTTTTCTTAATCAGTGGTATTTACTGAGCACTTACTGGGTGTGTGAGTTTGTGTGGTATTTGTTAAGCGCTTACTCTGGGCCAGGAACTGTACTAAGTGCCGGGGTAGACACAAGCTTATAGGGTTCTACATCCCACACGAAGCTCAGTCCAAACCCCATTTTAGAGAGGAGGAAACCCAGGCCCAGAGAAGTGAAGCGACTTGCCCGAGGCCACGCAGCAAGCGGCGGAACCGGGATTCGATTCCAAGTGCTTCTGACCCCAGGCCCAGACTATCTACTAGACCATGCTGCTTCTCCACTGTAATAAATACTATCAGAGAGCACTGGAAAAATAACATCTGGGGTATCCGTCAGGTCCCTGGGGCTTTTCATTCTTATCTCTTCCGCCACCATTTCAAATCACAGTGGTGTTTACCGACTGCACGATAACCTGACGGTCTTGGATCTACCCCAGTGCTTACAGCAGTGCTTATCACTGAACAGATACCACGAAAAAAAACAAATACACAAAAAGAAACCAGATCCAATGTGGGAAACAGTCGGGCGGCCCGTGCGAGAAGTGGAAGCGGGGAGGGGGGGGGCGAGGATAAAGTAGGCGCGGGTGCCCAGCGACACGACATCTCATTTTCATTTCCCTCCTATCCCAGGGAAGCCCTCTTCTGCATCCAGTACAACGTCCGCGCCTTCATGAACGTCAAACACTGGCCCTGGATGAAGCTCTTCTTCAAGATCAAGCCGCTGCTCAAGAGCGCCGAGACGGAGAAGGAGATGGCCACCATGAAGGAGGAGTTCGCCAAGACCAAAGGCGAGCTCGCCAAGTCGGAGGCCAAAAGGAAGGAGCTGGAGGAGAAGATGGTGTCGCTCCTGAAGGAGAAAAACGACCTCCAGCTCCAAGTGCAATCGGTGGGTTTTCTGCACTTTGAGGAGGTCTTTCTGCCTCGGTTTGTGGGGTCCAAATAGCCCTTCGATGACCGTCCTTGCTCGGATTTATTCATTCCGTCGTATTTACTGAGCGCTGTGTGCAGAGCACTGTACTAAGCCCTTGGGGAAGTACAGTATGCGGCCCGGGGGCCAGCCTCGTCCCCCAATAATAATAATATTATTCTTGCTAAGTGCTTACTAAGCGCCAAGCACTGTTCTGAGCATGGTCTTAGGAGACAGGGGTCATGGGTTCTAATTCCAGCTCCGCCACCTGTCAGCTCTGTGATAATGGTGGTATTTGTTAAGCGCTTACTATGTGCAAAGCACCGTTCTAAGCGCTGGGGGAGATACAAAGTGATCAGGTTGTCCCACGTGGGGCTCACAGTCTTAATCCCCATTTTCCAGATGAGGGAACTGAGGCCCAGAGAAGTGAAGTGACCTGCCCAAAGTCACACAGCTGACAAGTGGTAGAGCTGGGATTAGAACCCATAATAATGTTGGTATTTGTTAAGCGCTTACTATGTGAAGAGCACTGTTCTAAGCGCTGGGGGAGATACAGGGTAATCAGGTCGTCCCACGTGAGGCTCACAGTCTTCATCCCCATTTTACAGATGAGGTAACTGAGGCACAGAGAAGTGAAGTGACTTGCCCACAGTCACACAGCTGACGAGTGGCAGAGTCGGGATTCGAACCCATGACCTCTGACTCCCAAGCCCGGGCTCTTTCCACTGAGCCGCGCTGCTTCTCATAGGCAAGTCACTAAACTTCTCGGTGCCTGAGTGACTTCATCTGTAAAATGGGGATGAAGACTGTGAGCCTCACGTGGGACAACCTGATTACCCCGTATCTACCCCAGCGCTTAGAACAGTGCTCTGCACATAGGAAGCGCTTAAATACCTACATTATGATTATTATTATTATAAGAGTGCTCGGCACGGAGTAAGTGCTTAACAAATACCAACATCATTATTATTATTACAAGTTCATCAGGTTGGACACAGTCCCTGTCCCACGTGGGGCTCACCTGGTTCATCCCCATTTCCCAGATGAAGGACTGAGGTCCGGTGAAGTGACTTGACCAAGGTCACACAGCAGACAGGTGACGGAGCCGGGATGAGAACCCCAAGGACTTCTGAGTCCCAGGCCCGGGCTCTAGCCACTAAGCCACGCTGCTTCCCAGCGGCCAGCCGTACCGCTCGGGCCCGGGGGCCACCCTCATCACCCACGGGCCAGCCCAATCCCCCAGGGGCCAGTTCCCACCCTTAAGGACGTCTTTGTATCTCCTTTCCCTCATCTGCAAAATGAGAATTCAATAGTACTCCACAGTCAATTGTATTTATTGAGCGCTCACTCTGTGCCGAGCGCTGTACTACCGTAGCAGCGTGGCGTAGTAGAAAGAGCACGGGCCTGGGGGTCAGGAGGTCAGGAGTTCTAATCCCCCTTCCACCGCTCGTCTGCTGTATGGCCTCGGGCAAATAATAAATTGGTATTTGTTAAGCGCTTACTACGTGCAAAGCAGCGTTCTAAGCGCTGGGGGATACAAGGTGATCAGGTTGTCCCACGTGGGGCTCACAGTTTTTGAATCCCCATTTGCCAGATGAGGTAACTGAGGCACAGAGAAGTTCAGTGACTTGCCCAAGGTCACACAGCTGACTAGCGGCGGAGCCGGGATTAGAACCCACTTCAATTCTCTGGGTCTCAGTCACCTCATCTGGCAAATGGGGATTGAGACGGTGAGCCCCACGTGGAACAGGGATTGTGTCCAACCTGATTCGCTTGTATCCATCCCAGCGCTTAGTACAGTGACTGGCACATAGTAAGCGCTTAACAGATACCATAATCATCGTACTAAATGCTTGGAAGAGTACAATATAGCAAAAAACAGACAAATTCCCTGCCCACAACAAGCTGACAGTCCAGAGGGGTTGCTCCTCCTTAGCGCGCGAGCCCTACGGGGGACCCGATTATCTTATATCCACCACAATGCTTGGCACATAGTAAATGCTTCACAGATACCACTATTATCATTATTATTATTATTTCCCTGACAGTGGAGGTTTTAAAAAAAAAAAAAAAGGCCCCCCGCCCCCCCAGAAATAAGGAATTTTGTCTAGAACATCTCTAAACCCGGCAGTGATTTTCATCCAAACTCCTTGCAGGAAGCCGACGGCTTGGCCGACGCGGAGGAGAGGTGCGACCAGCTGATCAAGACGAAAATCCAGCTGGAGGCCAAAATCAAAGAGGTGACGGAGAGGGCGGAGGACGAGGAGGAGATCAACGCCGAGCTGACGGCCAAGAAGAGGAAGCTGGAGGACGAGTGCTCCGAGCTGAAGAAGGACATCGACGACCTGGAGCTGACGCTGGCCAAGGTGGAGAAGGAGAAGCACGCCACCGAGAACAAGGTAAGGGAAGGAAGGGGCCGGGTCGGTCGTCCCCGGGCGTCCCCGCCGCGGGCCACGGGACGACGCGTCTTCCCTCGCCCCAGGTGAAGAACCTGACGGAGGAGATGTCCGGCCTGGACGAGACCATCGCGAAGCTGACCAAAGAGAAGAAAGCTCTCCAGGAGGCCCACCAGCAGACCCTGGATGACCTCCAGGCCGAGGAGGACAAAGTCAACACGCTCACCAAGGCCAAGACCAAGCTGGAACAGCAAGTGGACGACGTAAGCCGGGCAATCTACGGAAAATCCATTTCTCCCTTGAGAAGCCACCCGGTCTAGGGGACAGAGTCCAGGCCTGGGAGTCGGGAGGACCTGGGTTCTAATCCCCGCTCCTCCGCTTGTCTGCTGTGTGACCTGGAGCAAGTCGTTGCGCTTCTCTGGGCCTCAGTTCCCTCCTCTGGGGAATGGGGGTTAAGACTGTAAGCTCTGAGGGACATGGATGGTGCCCAACCTGATCATCTGGGGTTTATCCCATTGCTAACCACAGTTCCTGGCACATAGCAAGCGCTTAACAAGTACCATTTAAAAAAAAAAAAAAAGAGTGAAAGTACAGAAGCAGGGAGTTAACCAATCTGGGGACTATTCCTGATATTTTGTTCATAAATTGTACTGTGCTTCTATTTATAGTTTCACATGATCACAAACGAAGTGTTTATTTAAACTGTAGATCTAGCAACTGGTAGCCTGAAGTGTTACAATCAGTGGTATTTCCCGAGCGCTTACTATGCGCAAAGCACTTTACTAAGCACTTGGGAGAGTCCAATACCACAGAGTTGGCAGACACATTCTCTGCCCACAACAAACACAGTCTAGAAGGAGCGCCAGACATTAATACAGATCATTCATAACACGTAATTTGAAGATGTGCACAAAAGTTCTGTGGGGCTGAGGGTGGGGCGGATATCAAACGGCCAAAGGTCCCAGATCCAGATAGTACAGCATAATATTTACTCCCGTGGAATGTAGAAGAGGCACGGAATAGTGGATAGAACCCGGGCCTGGAACTCAGGTCATGGGTTCTAATCCCCGCTCCTCCACTTGTCTGCTGGGTGATCTTGGGCAACTCACTCCACTTCTCTGGGCTTCGGTTCCCTCATCTACAAAATGGGGATCGATCCTTGTGAGCCCCATGTGGAACAGAGACTGTGCCCAACCTGACAGAGAAGCAGCGTGGCTCAGTGGAAAGAGCATGGGCTTGGGAGTCAGAGGTCATGAGTTCGAATCCCAGCTCTGTCACTTGTCAGCTGTGTGACTGTGGGCAAGTCACTTCACTTCTCTGTGCCTCAGTTCCCTCAACTGTAAAATGGGGATTAAGACCGTGAGCCCCACGTGGGACAACCTGATTCCCCTGTGTCTACCCCAGCGCTTAGAACGGTGCTCTGCACATAGTAAGCGCTTAACAAATACCAACGTTATTATATCCACCCCAATGCTTAGAACAGTGCCTGGCGCAGAGTAAGCGTGAAACAAATACCGCGATTATTATCATCAATATCGGAACGGGGCAGCCCATGAAAAATCAAATAAACCAGATGTATTGTGAATTCAGCTCGAAGGTTCTCTGGAGCAAGAGAAGAAACTTCGCATGGACCTGGAACGGGCCAAGAGGAAACTCGAGGGAGACCTGAAGTTGGCCCAGGAATCCACAATGGATGTGGAAAATGACAAACAGCAGCTTGATGACAAACTCAAAAAGTAAGTATAGAAAAAGATTTCCCCTAGAACCATGAGAAGCGGCGTGGTCTATTGGCTGGAGCCCGGGCCTGGGAATCAGAAGGACCTGGATTCTCATCCCGGCGCACAATTTGTCTGCTGTGTGACTCTGGACGAGTCACTTCACTTCTCTGTGCCTCCGTTTCCTCATCTGCAAAATGGGGATGACGTCCGCGAGCCCGGTGTGAGACAGGGACTGTGTCCAACCCTATTTGCTTCTATCCACCCCAGCGCTTAAGTACAGTGCCTGGCACAAAATAAGCGCTTGACAAGTACCATTAAAAAAAAAAAAACATTCGGAATTTGGCTAGAGCCCTCACCTACGTGGTTTTTCCAACAGGAAGGAGTTTGAGATCAGCAACCTGCAGAGCAAAGTCGAGGATGAACAGGCCCTGGCCGTGCAGCTGCAGAAGAAGATCAAAGAGCTGCAGGTCGGCCGTTTCTTCTGCCCCTGGCAGAAGACCTTTCCCGGGGAGGGGCTGACCGGAGTGCATTTTCCCTGTGTGCCGATCCCAGGCTTCCATCGAGGAGCCGGAGAAGGAGACCGAGGCCGAGCGGGCGTCTCCTCCCGGTCCCGCGGTCTCCCCGTCGGGTCGCGCTGGGGAGGGGCTGACCGGAGCGCGTTTTCCCCGTGTGCCGCCCCCAGGCCCGCATCGAGGAGCTGGAGGAGGAGATCGAGGCCGAGCGGGCGTCTCGCGCCAAAGCGGAGAAGCAGAGGTCCGACCTGTCCCGGGAGCTGGAGGAGATCAGCGAGCGGCTGGAGGAGGCCGGCGGGGCCACCTCCGCCCAGATCGAGATGAACAAGAAGCGCGAGGCCGAGTTCCAGAAGATGCGGCGGGACCTGGAGGAGGCCACCCTGCAGCACGAGGCCACGGCGGCCGCCCTGCGCAAGAAGCACGCCGACGGCGTGGCCGAGCTCGGGGAGCAGATCGACAACCTGCAGCGGGTCAAGCAGAAGCTGGAGAAGGAGAAGAGCGAGATGAAGATGGAGATGGACGACCTGGCCGGCAACCTGGAGACCGTCTCCAAGGCCAAGGTATCGCGGGGCCTTTCGCGCTGTCTCACTACAGAGCGGGAGAAAGAGAAGTGAGCTCCCGTTCCTTTATGGCCCGCAATTCAGGAAGCCAAGATGGGCTTGTCAAGGGGCATTATCCGGGGCTGGCAGCTCGTTAGGGGTCAAATGTCCCGTGATCATTCAATCAACGGTAATTATTGGGCACTTACTACCTACAGAGCACCGTACTGAGTGCTTGGGGGAGTCCTATACCACAGAATTAACAGACCCGTTCCCTGCCCTGATGGCCGGAAAGAGTCGCTAGAGCGGCTGGGTGGGGAATGGGGCCCACGCTGAGCTCGCACCCTGGATCGTAGGTGAGAAAAAGGGATGGGCAAGTCCAGAATCTAAAATCCCAGGAAAAAGGAACCTGACTTGTTCATTCCAAGCGCTTAGTACAGTGCTCTGCACATAGTAAGTGCTCAATAAATACTATTGAATGAATGAATGAATTCTTTGAGGGTGCCCATTGCCCGTGGCGGCTCCAGTCCGTGATCGGGAGGGAAGGATACGTTTCCCCAGTCTCTCATTCAGAAAGGAGGTAATAATAATAATAATATTGGTATTTGCTAAGCGCTTACTATGTGCAGAGCACTGTTCTAAGCGCTGGGGTAGGCACGGGGAAATCAGGTCGTCCCACGTGGGGCTCACAGTCTTAATCCCCATTTTCCAGATGAGGGAACTGAGGCCCAGAGAAGTGAAGTGACTTGCCCACAGTCACACGGCCGACAGGGGCAGAGCCGGGATTCGAACTCATGAGCCCTGACTCCAAAGCCCGTGCTCTTTCCACTGAGCCACGAGCGAGGTCTAATGAAAGAGGACGGGCCTGGGGGTCAGGAGGAGCGGGTTTCGGAAGCCTCTCTTTGGGGGCTCGAGCCCAGCAGTTCGCTAAGGTACAGTGAACCCTTCTAACAGTTTGATGAGATGCGGTGAGGCCATTAAGTAGTTAGACAGATGCAGTGTGAGCCCATCAAGCAGTTGGATAAGAGGCCGTTAGCCCATTAAGCGGTTCGCTAAGATGCGGTTTAGCCATCAAGCAGTTCGATAAGATGCAATTAGCCCATCAAACAGTTGGATAGATGCAGTTTAGCAAATCACGCCATTCGTTAGCACCGCGACAGTTTAGAAGACTCCCAAGGCAGAGATATAAAACAGACGAGCCCACGGGGCCTATCAAGAGGTGACTTCACAAGGAACCAGAGAACCAAATGGAGTTTAATCCATTCGATAAAAAAATCGGGCCGAGGCAGCTTCCAAATCCCCTTAGCCTAATTCCTTCTAGGGCCACTCTTCCGGCCCAGCTGGAAACGTCCCGGCACGGAGTAGTGGTTAGAGCCCGGTCTTGGGTTCTAATCCCAGCTCCATCAGCCTGTCTGCTGCGTGGCCTTGGCTAAGTCACTTCAACTCGGTGACCTCATCTGTATAACGGGGATTGAGACTGAGCCCTACGTGAGAGGGACGCCGCGTCCAACCCGATTTGCCCGTATCCACCCCGGCGCTTCGTACAGCAGCTAGTCATGGCGGAACAAATACCACACTTATCATTTTTCCCCTCGCCTTTGCCTCTAGGGGAACTTTGAGAAACTGTGCCGTGCGCTAGAAGATCAAGTGAGCGAACTCAAGTCGAAGGAGGAGGAGCTGCAGCGTCTGCTGAACGACCTGACAGCTCAGAGGGGGCGTTTACAGACGGAAGCAGGTGAGCCATCGGAGCCGGTATTTCCCCTTCTGGCCGGGGGTGGACTTGGGGTGCAGCTGGATGGGGGTGGGGCTTCGACCGCGCTCTTGCACATAAATTTATTTATATTAATATTCATTCAATCGTACTTACTGAGCACTTTCTGTATGCAGAGCATCCCCTTCTAGACTGGAAGCTCTTTGTGGGCAGGGAATGTAATAGTAAAGTAATGCAATAATAATAATGATGATGGCATCTGTTAAGCGCTTACTATGTGCCAAGCACTGTCCTACGAGCTGGGGTAGATAGAAGGTTGTCCCACGTGGGGCTCACCGTCTTGACCCCCATTTCACAGATGAGGAACTGAGGCACAGAGAAGCTAAGTGACTTGCCCAAAGTCACACAGCTGACAAGCAACGGAGCCGGGATTAGAACCCACGACCTCTGACTCCCAAGCCGGGGCTCTTTCCACTGAGCCACGGTGCTTCTCGTAGTGGATTCTCCCAAGTGCTTAGTACAGTGCTCGGCACACAGTAAGCACTCAAATATGATTCAGTGAAAGGAGTCATGACATCAAGGGGTGGGCCTACCGGAAGGGGGTCGGCTTCGCAAATAACGATAGTGTCATTATAATATAGAATAACTGTGGTATTTAAGTCCTCGCTCTACGCCAAGCACTGAGGAGATGCAAGGTGATCGGATCCCATGTGGAGTTCGCGGCCTAAGTAGGAGAGAGGGCAGGTGAGGAAACAGAGGCCCAGAAAAGTTAAATAAGTCGCCCACAGTCCCAGGGCAGGGGAGGAGGAAAATCACAGTAAAAACCCAGGTCCTCTGATTCCCCGGCCCTTGTTCTTTCCACTAGGCCAAGCTGCTTCCACAAGATATGATATATAATCCTAATTATAATAATTATGGTACTTGTTAAGCGCTTACTACGTGCCAAGAACCGTTCTAAGCACTAGGATAGGTAAAAGTTAATAATAACAACAATTATAATGTTGGTATTTGTTAAGCGCTTACTGGGTGCCAAGCACTGTTCTAAGCGCCGGGAGGGATACAGGGTCATCAGGTTTTCCCATGTGACGCTCAGTCTTCATCCCCATTGTACTGATGAGGTCACTGAAGCACCGAGAAGTGAAGTGACTTGCCCAGAGTCACACAGCTGACAGGTGGCGAAGCCGGGATTAGAACCCATGACCTCTGACTCCTAAGCCCGGGCTCTTTCCACTGAGCCACGCTGCTCATCAGAATGAATGGTTCTAGAAGGGTCTGTCGGTTTTCCCTCTTGACTATACACTGGTTACGGGCAGAGAACGTGCCTCTTAATTCTGTTGTATTGGTACTCACCCAAGCGCTTAGTACAGTGCTCTGCACACAGGAAGAGCTCAATAAATACCACTGATTAGAAGTCAGGGCAGCTGGCCACCACGGAAAGACTGAAGGTTTCCTCCGAGGCCACAGAGTCGATCCGTGAGGAAAAATTCCGGTTAGACCTCGAATGGAAACAACAAGACCTAATGGAAAGAGCCCGGGCCCGGGAGTCCGAGAACCTGGGTTTTAATCCTGCCTCCACCCCTTGCCTGCTGGGTGGCCTTGGGCAAGTCGCTTCGCTTCGCCGGACCTCGGTTTCCTCATCTGTAAAATGGAGATTCAAAGTGGAGATCAACAGGGATTAAAATGGACTGCAGATTGAGACTCGGGTGGGACAGGGACTGTGTCCAACCTGATTATCTTGTACCCACCCCAGTGCTTACGACAGTAATCGCTCAATAAATACCAGAAAGAAAGAAATTCTGGGCCTTTCCACTCTGGGATTCCTTTCCCAGTCAGTCGATCGGATTTACTGAGCGCTTACTGGGTGCAGAGCTCCGTAGTAAGCGCTTGGGCCGGTCCAATTTAACAGACGCATCCCCTGCCCACAACGAGCTTACAGGGGAAGACAGTGGCATCGCCGAAAAGGGGCCGTCGGTTTGGGGTGCCAACCAATGGTCCGATAATAATAATAATGGTGGTATTTGTTAAGCGCTCACTATGTGCAAAGCACTGTTCTAAGCTCTTGGGGGGGGATACAGGGTGATCAGTTTGTCCCCGATCTCCCCGTTCCAGGCGAGTTTTCACGCCAGCTGGACGAGAAAGAAGCTCTGGTGTCTCAGCTGTCCCGAGGCAAGCAAGCCTTCACCCAGCAGGTTGAGGAACTCAAGAGGCAGCTCGAAGAAGAGTCCAAAGTGAGTCTCCCCTCAGCATCTTTTGAACGTACGGTTCCGTCGGTAGCCCGACACCGCGGACCGGCTGCAGAGGGTCTGTTTGTGGTTGTACTGGACTCTCCCAAGCGCTTAATACACAGTAAGCGCTCGATAAATATGATCGCGTGAATGCGCGCTCTCCCAAATGCTGAGTAATAATAATCATCAATATGATGATGGCATCTGTGAAGCCCTTACTATGTTCAAGCACTGTTCTAAGCACTGGGGGAGATACAAGGTCATCAGGTTGACCCACGTGGGGCTCACAGTCTTAACCCCCATTTTACAGATGAGGTAACTGAGGCAGAGAGGTAAAGTGACTTGCTTAGTACCGTGCTCCGCACACACTAAGCGCTTAATAAATGCGATTAAATGAATGAATGCCCTCAAGGGCTTAGTACGGTGCTCCGCACACAGTAAGCGCTTAATAAATATGATTAAATGAATGAATGCTCTCTCAAGGGCTTGGTACGGTGCTCCGCACACAGTAAGCGCTTAATAAATATGATTAAATGAATGAATGCTCTCTCAAGGGCTTAGTACGGTGCTCCGCACACAGTAAGAGCTCAATAAATACGAGCGAATGAACCCCTGAACCACAATGGGGCGTTGACCCCCGGCTCGCCCCCTCTCCCCCAGGCCAAGAACGCCCTGGCCCACGCCCTCCAGTCCTCCCGCCACGACTGCGACCTGCTGCGGGAGCAGTACGAGGAGGAGCAGGAAGCCAAGGCCGAGCTGCAGAGGGCCTTGTCCAAGGCCAACGGCGAGGTCGCCCAGTGGAGGACCAAGTACGAGACCGACGCCATCCAGCGCACGGAGGAGCTGGAGGAGGCCAAGTAGGTGCACCGGAGTCGTAGAACGGGATTTACCGAGCGCTTGATGTGTGCAGAGCACTGCACCAAACTCTCGGAAGAGTCCAATAGAACAGACGCATTCCCTGCCCGCAATGAGCTGACCGGAGGAGTGAAAACAAATGACCAACATTCCTCAACTGTGGCGGATGCATGCCAACCCAGTTTCAACCTGCTCGGGCCCCGGGCCGATCCCCGTCAGCTCGTTGTAGGCAGAGAATGGGTCCGTTTAGTGGATTCTCCCGAGTGCTCAGTACAGCCCACAGTAAGTGCTCGGTAAATACAACTGAATGAACGAATGACTTTCCAGGAAGAAGCTGGCTCAGCGGCTGCAGGACGCCGAGGAGCACGTCGAAGCCGTGAATGCCAAATGCGCGTCCCTGGAGAAGACCAAGCAGCGGCTGCAGAACGAGGTGGAGGATCTCATGATCGACGTGGAGAGGACCAACGCCGCCTGCGCCGCCCTAGATAAGAAGCAGAGGAACTTCGACAAGGTACCTCCGGACGGACGGCTCCGTTTCCCGGCCCTCTCACCGGCCGGCTCCCTCCGGGGCCCGGGCTGACCGTCTCCCCTTCTCCAGATCCTGGCAGAATGGAAGCAGAAATACGAGGAGACCCAGGCCGAGCTGGAGGCGTCTCAGAAAGAGTCCCGCTCGCTGAGCACGGAGCTGTTCAAGATGAAGAACGCCTACGAGGAGTCCTTGGACCATTTGGAGACGCTGAAACGCGAGAACAAAAACCTGCAGCGTGAGTCCCTGGGGATCTCTGTCTGTGTCTCTCTCCTCTTCTCTCTTTTTTCTCTCCTCTCTCTCCTCTCTATTTTCCCTCTTTTCACTCTCACTGTTTCTCTTTTTTCTCTCCTCTCTCTCTCCTTTCTATTTTCCCTCTTTCTCTCTTTCCTCTCTCTTTTCTTCTCTCTCTCCCCCACCCCTCCAGAGGGTGGGCAGGCTTCTCCTCCCCCTCCATCGCGGACCATAGGACCAAACCAGTTGCTGTCCCTTCCCCGACAGAGGAGATCTCCGACCTCACCGAGCAGATCGCCGAGGGAGGGAAACATCTCCACGAGCTGGAGAAAGTCAAGAAGCAAGTTGAGCAAGAGAAGAGTGAGCTGCAGGCCGCCCTGGAGGAAGCGGAGGTACGGATGTCACGGAGAGGAGGGAGCCAGGGGTTTTTTCCCCAGGTTGTGGCCTGTGGAACGAGGCCACGTCGTTCACTGTCAGGGTCCCAGCTATCAGTGAGTCTGGAAGAAGGGACCCAGAGATGGGGGGGGATGGCAGACGGGTGGTCTGACTTAGTGGCAAGACTTAGTGGCAAGAGCCCCGGCTTGGGCGTCTGAGGACGTGGGTTCTAATCCCCTCTCTGCCACCTGTCTCCTGGGTGACCTTGGGCAAGCCACATCACCTCTCTATGCCTCAGTTATCTCATCTGTAAAATGGGGATGAAGACTGTGAGCCCCAGGTGGGACAAGGTGATTACCTTGCATCCCCAGCACTCGGAACAGTGCTCGGCACATGGTAAGCACTTAAATACCGTTATCATCGTCATCAAGGTCTCTCCGTCCGTCAACACTCTCCTTCCCTCGGCGCGCTCCATGGCTGGAAAGAAAAGCCCGGTGGAGAGAAAACTGGAGTCTCCCAGGAGTTGCTAATTGAGGGAGGAGGACTGGAAGCAGTGGAGAAGACATGGAGGAGAGTCACTGGGTGATATTCATCCAGAGAAATCTACCTCAACCCAGGCAGATCGTGGGGAGTTGAGCCCCAAAGCCCCAGCTTGCCCCCCTTCGGTTCTCGCTCCCCCCGACGCAGTGAACGGGGGAAACTCGAAAACCATCGCCCCGCCGCCACCGGGAAGCAGCGTGGCCTGCTGGTGGATCACGGGCCTGGGAGCAGA
Source organism: Ornithorhynchus anatinus (assembly GCF_004115215.2). NCBI lineage: Eukaryota > Metazoa > Chordata > Mammalia > Monotremata > Ornithorhynchidae > Ornithorhynchus > Ornithorhynchus anatinus. The sequence continues at coordinate 1,185,208 of NC_041748.1, forward strand.
AACCTTCTGGGCATGTCACTCCCCTTCTGAAACACCTCCAGTGGTTGCCTATCAACCTCCGCTCAAAACAAAAAACTCCTCACTCTAGGCTTCGAGGCTCTCCGTCACCTTGCCCCTTCCTACCTCTCCTCCCTTCTCTTTCTACCGCCCACCCCCTCGCCGTCCCCCGGTCTCGCCTATCCCGCCGTCGACCCCCGGGCCACGTCCTCCCGCCGTCCCGGAACGCCCTCCCTCCTCACCTCCGACAATCTGATTCTCTTCCCCTCTTCAAATCCCTGCTTAAAGCTCACCTCCTCCGAGAGGCCTTCCCAGACTGAGCTCCCCCCTTTTTCCCTCTGCTCCCTCTATCCCCCCCTTCACCTCTCCGCAGCTAAACCCTCTCCTCCCCCCTTTCCCTCTCCTCCTCCCCCTCTCCCGTCCCACCCCCTCAGCACTGTACTCGTCCGCTCAACGGTATATATCTTCATCACCCTATTTATTTCGTTTAATGAGAAGTACGTCACCCTGATTCTATTTGTTTGCCATTCTTTTTATGAGATGTTCTTCCCCTCGACTCTATTTATTGCCATTGTTCTCGTCTGCCCGTCTCCCCCGATTAGACCGTGAGCCCGTCCAAGGGCAGGGACCGTCTCTATCTGTTGCCGATCCGTACATTCCAAGCGCTCAGTCCAGTGCTCTGCACCTAGTAAGCGCTCAGTAAATACTACTGAATGAATGAACGAACCCGGGTTCTAATCCCAGCTCTGCTTGTCTGCTGTGTGACTCTGAGAAGTCACTTCACCGGTCCTCGGTTCCCTCGCCTCTAAAATGGGGATTAAGATTGCGAGCCCCACAGGGGACAGGGACGGTGTCCAACCTGATCACTCTGTGTCACCCCCAGAGCTTAGAACAGAGCACTGCCCAGAGTAAGCGCTTAACGGATACCTCGTCCTCTCCCCCAGGCGTCCCTAGAACACGAAGAGAGCAAGATCCTCCGCATCCAACTGGAGCTGAACCAGGTGAAGTCGGAGGTCGACCGGAAGATAGCGGAGAAAGACGAGGAGATCGATCAGCTGAAGAGGAATCACCTCAGGGTGGTGGAGACCACGCAGAGCGCCCTGGACGCCGAGATCCGGAGCCGGAACGACGCCATCCGCATCAAGAAGAAGATGGAGGGCGACCTCAACGAGATGGAGGTCCAGCTGAGCCACGCCAACCGCCAGGCCGCCGAGGCCCTGAGGAACTTCAGGAACATCCAGGGCATCCTCAAGGTGAGTGTTTCCACCCCGGACTTCCGGGTGCGTCCGCCAGAAGTGACCGGTTCGTACCAAGGATCTTGACAGAGCAGCGAGAGCGAGAGAGAGAAAGAGAGAGAACTCAAGACTGGGA